>NW_026596240.1:9769535-9799888 GCF_907164565.1 Psammomys obesus | reverse complement strand
CACACACACACACACACACACACACACACACACACACACACACACACTTGCATTTGCCCCGTCTGCACCTGCGTACTTTTCTCCCACAGGTACAGCTAGTCCTCAGCACACGCTAAGGACATGGGACCTCTCTCAGCTTGCTGAAGAACTCTCCAGACGCCAGAGAGAGACAGTACCAGTCTGATCTGCAGAATCCAAAAACAAACAGGGAAGGTTTCAGATAAGCCAATGGCCAGGGGTAGGTGAAAGAACACTTCCAACATAAATCAGGACATCATGACTTCACCAGGAAACCCCAAAATTGATGGATATTCCAATTCATCAGAAGCACAGGAAAATGAACTTAAAGCCATGCTTACCCAATTATTTGAGGCTCATAAGGAGGAAATGAACAAATATTTCAAAGAGTTGGCCAGTCAATTGGAGGTAAAGAAAGAAGAAATAGACAAAAGTCTTAAAGAAACACAGGCAAACATAGCCAAACAAATAAAGGAACAAGTAGAGATAAAATTAGTGGCATATAAAAAGGAAATGAACAAAGAAATAGAGTCCATCGTAGAGAGACAGGAATCCAAATTCAAACAGATGAAAGAGATGGTGCAAGGCATGAAAACAGAATTAGAATCAATAAAGAAAACACAAAATGAGAAAACCCTTGAGCTGGAAAACTTGGAGAAAAGATCAGGAACCACAAAAGTAAGCATCACCAACAGAATACAAGAGATGAAAGAGAGAATCTCTAGAGCTGAAGACACTCTTGCAGAAATTGATACTTCTCTCCAAGAAAAAGTAAAATCAGAAAAGTTCCAATCACAAAATATTCAAGAAATCAAGGATGCTATGAAAAGACAAAAGTCTAAGAATAATAGGAATTGATGAAAAAGAAGACTCCAGGCTCCAAGGTCCAGAAAATATTTTCAAGAAAATCATAGGAGAAAATTTTCCCAACTTAAAGAAAGAGATGTCCATAAATATACAAGAGGACTACAGAACTCCAAATAGACTAGACCAGAAAAGAAACACATCATGTCACATCATAGTCAAAACACTAAATCTACAGAACAAAGAAAAGATATTAAAAGCAGCCAGAGAAAAAGGCCAAGTAACATATGAAGGTAGACCTATCAGAATCACACCAGCTTCTCATCAGAAACTATGAAAGCCAGAAGGGCCTGGGCAAGTATCATGGAGACTCTAAGAGATCACAAATGTCAACCCAGACTACTATACCCTGCAAAGCTTTCAATCAACATAGATGGAGAAAACAAAATATTCCATGACAAAACTAAATTTACGCAATATGTACACAGCAAACCAACCCTACAGAAGATACTAGAAGGAAAACTCCAATCCAACGAAAAAAACTTCACCCAAGAAAACAGGGCATACAGATAATATCCCAACAAAAATGAAAGGAAAACAAGCAATGAAACAGGGTAAGATCACCGACTCCATGCATTGATCACTATTATCTATCAATATCAATGGACTCAACTAACCAATAAAAAGACACAGGCTAACAGAATGGTTGTGGAAACAGGATCCAACATTCTGTTGCATCCAAGAAACACACCTATGCAACAAAGATAAACACCACCTCAGAGTAAAGGACTGGAAAAACGTTTTTCAAACAAATGGTTCCAGAAAACAAGCTGGAGTAGCCATCCTAATATCTAATAAAATAGACTTTCATCCAAAGTTAATCTAAAAAGATAAGGAGGGCCACTATATTCTCATCAAAGGAAAAATCCACCAAGAGGACATCACAATCTTGAATATCTATGCCCCAAATACAAGAGCACCTACATTCGTAAATGAAACGTTATTTAAGCTTAAATCATACATTGATCCTAATACCTTAATAGTGGGAGACTTCAACACCCCACTCTCATCAAGGGACAGATCAAGTAGACAGACACCAAATAGGGAAATAAAAGCACTCACAGAATCCCTAAATCAAATGGACCTAATAGATGTCTACAGATCTTTTCACCCAAACCCAAAAGAGTACACCTTCTTTTTAGCACTGCATGGAACCTTCTCCAAAATAGACCATATAGTGGGTCACAAAGCAAGCCTCAACAGATACAAAAGGATTGAAATAATCCCTTGTATTCTATCTGACCACCATGAACTAAAGCTGGACATCAACAACAACAGAAACAACAAAAAGCCGACACGCACATGGAAACTGAACTACTTACTACTCAATGACAGCTGGGTCAAGGAAGAAATAAAGAAAGAAATTAAAGACTTCCTAAAAGTCAATGAAAACGAAGGCACAACATACCCAAATTTATGGAACACACTGAAAGCAGTGCTCAGAGGAAAATTTATAGCACTAAGTGCCTGCAAGAAGAAATTCGTAACAACACATACAAACAACTTAATGGCCCAACTGAAAACCCTAGAAAAAAAAGAAGCAGATACACCCAAGAGGAGCAGACGGCTGGAAATAATCAAACTCAGGGCTGAAATCAATCAAATAGAAACAAATAAAACTATCCAAAGAATCAATGAAACAAAAAGCTGGTTCTTTGAGAAAATAAAAAAGATAGACAAACCCTTAGCCAAACTAACTAAAAAGCAGAGAGAAACTATCCAAATCAGCAAAATCAGAAATGAAAATCGGGACATAACTACAGACACTGTGGAAATTCAAACAATTATTAGGTCATACTACAAAAACCTATATGGCACAAAATTTGAAAATCTAAATGAAAAGGATAATTTTCTTGACAGATTCCATCTACCAAAATTAAGCCAAGATCAGGTAGAAAGATTGAATAGCCCTGTATCTCCCAAGGAAATTGAAGCAGTCATTCACAGTCTCCCCTCCAAAAAAAGCCCTGGGCCAGATGTCTTCAGCGCAGAATTCTACAAGACCTTCAAAGAAGTGCTAACACCAATTCTCCTCAAACTATTCCACAAAATAGAAACAGAAGGAACACTACCAAACTCATTCTATGAAGCCACAGTCACCTTGATACCTAAACCACACAAAGATCCAACAAAAAAAGAGAACTTCAGACCTATCTCTCTTATGAACATTGATGCAAAAATACTCAATACAATACTTGCAAACCAAATCCAAGAACACATCAAAGATATCATCCACCATGACCAAGTAGGCTTCATTCCAGGCATGCAAGCGTGGTTCAACATACAGAAATCCATCAATGTAATCCACCACATAAACAAAATGAAGGAGAAAAACCACATGATCATCTCCTTAGATGCCGAAAAAGCATTTGACAAAGTCCAACACCCATTCATGTTTAAAGTCTTGGAGAGATCAGGGATACAAGGCACATAACTAAAGATAGTAAAGGCAATATACAACAAGCCTATAGCCAACATCAAACTCAATGGAGAGAAACTTAAATCAATCCCACTGAAATTAGGGACAAGACAAGGCTGCCCACTCTCTCCATATCTCTTCAACATAGTATATGAAGTCCTAGCCAGAGCAATAAGACCACTAAAAAAGATCAAGTGGATACAAATTGGAAAGGAAGAGGTCAAAGTGTCACTATTTGCAGATGATATGATAGTATACATGAGCGACCCCAAAAATTCAACGAGAGAACTCCTTCAGCTGATAAACACCTTCAACAAAGTGGCAGGATACAAAATCAACTCAAAAAAATCAGAAGCCCTCCTGTACACCAAAGAAAAAAAGGCTCAGACAGAAATTAGGGAAACAACACCCTTCACAATCGCCACTAATAACATAATGTACCTTGGGGTGACTCTAACCAAGCAAGTGAAAGACCTGTTTGAGAAAAACTTCAAGTCTCTGAAGAAAGAAATTGAAGATCTCAGAAGATGGAAAGATTTCCCGTGCTCATGGATTGGTAGGATTAACATTGTGAAAATGGCCATCCTGCCAAAAGCAATCTACAGATTCAATGCAATTCCTATCAAAATACCAACTCAATTCTTTATAGACCTTGAAAAAAAGATTCTCAGCTTCATATGGAGAAACAAAAAACCCAGAATCTCCAAAACGATCCTGTACAACAACAGATCATCTGGAGGTATCTCCATCCCCGATCTCAAGCTGTTCTACAGGGCAACAGTAATAAAAACTGCATGGTATTGGCATAGAAACAGAAAGAAGGATCAATGCAACCACATAGAAGACCCAGAAATAAACCCACACACCTATGAATACTCGGTATTTGACAAAGAAGCCAAATCCATTCAATGGAAAAAAGACAGTATATTCAACAAATGGTGCTGGTCCAACTGGATGTCTACATGCAGAAAAATGAAAACAGATCCATATTTATCACCCTGCACAAAACTAAAGTCCAAGTGGATCAAGGACCTCAACATAAAACCAGATACTCTAAATCAGTTGGAAAAAAAATTGGGGAACAGCCTAGAACTCATTTCATTGGCACAGGAGACAACTTCCTGGACAGAACACCAACCTCACAGGCTCTAAGAGCAACTATAAATAAATGGGACTTCATGAAACTGAAAAGCTTCTGTAAAGCAAAAGACACAGTCATCAAAACAAAACGACTGCCTACAGATTGGGAAAGAATCTTCACCAACCCTTTATCTGACAGAGGGCTAATATCCAGTATATATAAAGAACTAAAGAAGCAGAAAAGCAACAAACCAAGTAATCCACTTAAAAAATGGGGAACGGAGCTAAACAGAGAATTCTCTAAAGAGGAACATCAAATGGCAGAGAAACACTCAAAGAAATGCTCAACCTCATTAGCCATTAGGGAAATGCAAATCAAAACAGCCCTGAGATTTCACCTTACACCCCTCAGAATGGCCAAGATGAAAAACTCAAGTAACAACATATGCTGGAGAGGTTGTGGTGAAAAGGGAACCCTTCTCCATTGCTGGTAGGAATGTAAACAGGTACAACCACTTTGGAAGTCAATCTGGTGCTTTCTCAGACAATTAGGAGTAGTGCTACCTCAAGACCCAGCTTTACCACTCCTAGGCATATACCCAAAATTTGCTCAAGTACACAAGAAGGACATTTGTTCAACTATGTTTGTAGCAGCTTTATTTGTAATAGCCAGAACTTGGAAACAACCCAGATGTCCATCAACAGAGGAATGGATACAGAAATTATGGTATTTTTACAAAATGGAACACTACTCAACAATCAAAAACGAGGAAATCATGAAATTTGCAGGCAAATGGTGGGATCTAGAAAAGATCATTTTGAGTGAAGTTTCCCAGAAGGAGAAAGACAAACTTGGTATATACTCGCTTATATAGACCTACAAGATATGATAAACATAATGAAATCTACACACCTAAAGAAGATAATCAAGAAAGTGGACATAGTTGAAGATGATCAGTCCTTATTTAGAAAGACAAATGGGATGTGCATTGAACGTATGACAGGAGTCTACCACAAAAGGCATCTGAAAGACTACCTAGCAGTGTTTCAAAACAGACACTAAGACTCATAACCAAACCTTGGCAGAGTGCAGGGAATCATATGAAAGAAGGGGAATTAGTATGATATGGAAAGGATAGGAGCTCTACAAGGACCAAATATATCCGGGCACAGGGTCTTTTCAGAGACTGACACTCAACCAAGGACCATCTATGGATATAACATAGAACTTCTACTCGGATGTGGCCCGTGGTAGCTCAGTAACCAAGTAGTTTTCCAAAGTAAGGGGAACAAGGACTATTTCTAACTGGATCTCAAGGGCAGGCTCTTTGACCTCCCCCACCCCAGGGGAGAAGCAGTCCTATTAGGCCACAGAGGAGGACTTTGCAGCCAGCCTTGAATATACCTGATAAAATAGGGTCAAATGAAAGGGAAGGAGGTCCTCCCCTATCAGTGGACTTGGGAAGGGGCAGGTAAAAGACCAGAGGGAGTTGGGGAGGGGGAGGGAATGAGGGAGCGGGATACAGCTGGGACACAGAGTTAACAAATTGTAACTAAAAAGAAAAATTTAAATAAATAAATAAATAAATTAATTAATTAATTAATTAATTAATTAATTTGAAACCACAACTACATTTAAAGAAACTATGCACTTACAATTTCTTCTTTATTTATACACTGTGCTGGTTAGTTTTAACTGTCAACTTGAAGCAAACTAGAATCACAAGGTTAGAAAATCTTAATGAGGAATTATGTAGATCAGGTTAGCCTGTGTCAAAATATGTGGGGCAGAGTCTGGATTGTTGACTGTTGTAGGAGCACCAATCTATGGTGGTGTGCACTGTTTCCTAGTCACGGAGCCCTGACGAGTACAACAGAGGGAAAACACTAGCTGAGAGAGAGAGAGAGAGCAATGGTTCACGGATCTAGGCATATACCCAAAAGAGGCACAAGTACACAAAAAGGACATTTGCTCAACCATGTTTGTAGCAGCTTTATTTGTAATAGTCACAAGCTGGAAACAACCCAGATGCCCCTCAACTGAAGAATGGATGCAGAAACTGTGGTACATCTATACAATGGAGTATTACTCAGCAATGAAAAATAAGGAAATCATGAAATTTGCAGGTAAATGGTGGGACCTGGAAAGGATCATCCTGAGTGAGTTGTCCCAGAAGCAAAAAGACACTCACGGTATATACTCACTCATATAAACATACAGTATAGAATAAATCCACTAAAAGCTGTACATCTAAACAAACTAAGCAAAAGAGAGGACCCTAACTAAAATGTTCAATCCCCATCCTGAAAGGCAAAGAGGATGGACATCAGTAGAAAACGAAAATAGGAAACAACCTCGGAACCCGCTACAGAGGGCCTCTGATAGCCAGAAGAAAACAGGAAACAACCTTGAAACCTGCCACAGAGGGACTCTGAAAGCTTCTGCAGTATAGACTGTCAAAGCAGATGCTGAGCCTGATGGCCAACTGATGGGCAGAGTGAACGGAATTTTATGTAAGAAGTGGGAAATAGTAAGAGCTGGAGGGGACGGGAACTCCACAAGCAGAGCAACAGAACAAGATAATTTGAACACAGGGAACTTCCCAGAGACTCATACTCCAACCAAGGACTATTCGTGGAGATGACCTGGAACCCCTGCACAGGTGTAGCCCATGGCAGTTCAGTGTCCAAGTGGGTTACATAGTAATGGGAAGAGGGACTGCCTCTGACATAATCTGATTGGCCTGCTCGTTAATCACTTCCCCCTGAGGGGGGAGCAGCCTTACCAGGCCACAGTAGAGGAAAATGCAGCCACTTTTGATGAGAACTGATAGACTAAGATCAGAAAGAAGAGGAGAACCTCCCCTATCAGTGGACTTGGGGAGTGGCATGCATGCAGAAAGGGGAGGGAGGGTGGGATCGGCAGGGGAGGAGGGAGGGGCTTATGGGGGGATACAAAATGAATAAAGTGTAATTAATAAAAAAAAAGAAATTTGGTTCCTTTTTAAAAGATGTTCTACACTAGGTATGTAATCTATGTGAGTAAGATTATATATATTATGTATATCTGTGTGTAAGTATGTGTGTAAGATCATAAAACACTAATTATTTATCTCAGAATACCAGGCTTTTCTATGTTATTTTAATATTGTTCTCTGTATTTGGTGCTTAGATTTAAGGTGAGTGTTTTGTATTCTGCTGACCTGTAATATATGTTGAGTGACAAAATTGATTTTCAATTGGTATATAGTAAATGTTTCTGGAAAAAATAAAAAGCAAAAATGGCTCTTGAATATTGATCCTTCACTTTTGTTGTAGACCATAATAAAACTCAGCTCATCAGCTTTTGCTACCTTTGTTTTTCTATAAGGTGAAAAGTAGAAATCCTCTACTTTCAAAGGTAGCAGTAGAAGTTGCATGCATTTGGTGAACATGATGATATAAAATACATAGGCAAATTCGGCATTTAGAAGAGAGAGGGAAATAAGCAATATCAGAATGGACTGAAGGCGTGATAAATAGGAAGTTTTGAACCTGACAAAGAACTGAAGGAGCAAACACAGATCTGAAGCTCAGAACCTGTCTTCCATATGTCTTCCAACCTAACAACATAGAATTTATCTCTCGAGTGGGCTGGAGAGTGCACATTAATGGACGCCACTGAGACACTTTTCCTGATCTGCTTGTAACTAGACTCAAGTGTGCCCCAAATTGCTCCCTGGTGCTTGGATTTATTTTCTTCTCAGAGGGTGTAGATATTGTATTTCACTACAAAGAGCTGAAAAACACTGCAATTATTATTTATAAATCTTTTAGAAAAATGCATTTTCTTAGCAGCAGCTATGGCAACAGGGAGCTCAAAGTGCCCCAGGAACAGAACTGCATCTCATTGCAAAGGAAAACACACCCAGAACATATACCCTGTCACTGCCTATTTCAAAACTAAAACATTTTAAGGAAACAGTCAGTACCAGAAGTTAGTTTCTTTGTTTAATACATGTGTGGTATCTAAGCAAAATTTAAATAATGTAATAGAAGTCCACTTAACTATGTGTTGTTTTGAAGCAACATTCAGATATTATAAGAGGAAGCACATTTACATAATACCATGGAAAAATGCATAAACATTAAATGACTGCAGGTGAATTAAAAATGCTGTTTCTAAGGTGCAGCCAACATTTCTAATGTTGGTGAGTGCTCAGGTTAGTAGCATTTATATTACTACAATTTACAATAAATTCAGTAATTGTTCTGGAAACAAAATTTATTCTTCAGTAAATAAAGTTTGCATAGTTTCAGTTATATATTGTTGAAAAAATGTATCTTGTCTTTTTGTGGTTTTTTGTTTACTATTCCTTTGTTTGTTTGCTTGTTCGTTTAGAGAAGGTCTCACTATGCTACCCTGGATGATAGCATATAGTTTGGAACTCACTAGTTCAACAAGACTGGTTTTGAACTCACAGTGATCTATCTCCTTCTGCCTCTCAAGTGCTGGTACTGAAGGTGTGAGACTCTAACACAGTTTCTCTACTTTACATGTTACTTTAATGTGTACATGCTATTTTCAAAAACAAAATCCTAATGTTTGAATTTACCAATAAAGACTCAGGAGTCAGAAGCTGGGGCAAGTACCTACTAGCTGAAAGATTCAGAGAAGGCACTCAGGTTACTATACTACTCAGCTCAAGCCCCAGAAGGAAAGAGACAAAATAGCCAAAAACCCCAAAAGCCAAAAGCCAAAAGCTCTTTCTTCTTCATGCTGTCTTAAATACCACTCAGCTCAGAGTCCCTGCTTTCTATCTGATCTCTTATCAGCTGGTTGCTTGTTCTGCTTCTTGACCTAGGGTTAGCTTTCCTTAATCCCATGCACAGAAAGATTTTGGATTAAAGATGTGTGCTAGAGCTGAGTTTCGCCACAACCGTATATTTATAATAAACAGAATGTTCTTGGATTAAAGGTGCGGTTAGGGCTGAGCCATTTCACAACTACAATAATGTAATAGAAAGTCCACTTAAGGATGTGTTGTGTTGAAGTAGAAATCAGATATAATAACAAGAAGCACATTTACACAATCATCAAGGAAAATTCATGAACATGAAATGGCTGCAGGTGGATTAAAGCCCTCATCTAAGTTGCAGCCAACTTTTCAAACTTTGGAGAGCGCTCAGATTAGTAGCTGTAAAACAAGTATTTTACAGTTCACAATCTCAGGTTTCACAATGGGATCAAATGTTTTTCAACAAATGCTTCTAAAACTCTTCCATATTATATTAATTGCAGAGCTCTTTCGATTAAACAGGTTTTTTTTTTTTTTTCCTGTCTATTAAGAACTGACTTTCTTGCAACCATGCTCATGCAAGAAACACTGATGGAATGCAGGGAGAGGAGGACTTAGGGTAAAGAGGAAACAGGGAAGAAGAGAGGGCAATGAGGGTGAAAAATGAAAGTCTGTTACCTACATATGTTAAAACATCAAGGAGAAATAAAATTATCTGTTTATCAAGGCTTCTGGAACTCAGAGACTTTCCTTCCTAAATGCTGCTTTCATGTGGTTAAAATCCTACGCTAGGCAAAACATACTTGGTGATCATGTCATGAGCGTATTGACTGGTCCAGAAAACTCTTCTTTGGAGAACAATAGCATCAACCTTTGTCTCTAGTTGTGAGACTTGGCCCATCATGCTCCCAACTGGCCAGTGTTGTCACCGCAAGTTCTGAAGGTGTGGAAAATTCAGCAACAAAAATGTACTTTCTCCGAATTCTGAAAGCATGAGGTTAGCAGAGTTGATGTCTTGTGAGGGCTGTGATGAGAACACAGGGTCACAGCTCATTTTCCTGACATGGAAATGCTTCCTTTCCCTTCCAGTGGATGTTTACATAGCTTCCTTCTCTCCATGCTGGGTCCAAATGTCCTTTATTTGTATGTATATGTGTATTTCTGTGTGTACAGTTGTGTGTGTGTGTGGCTGGTGGCTGCAGAGACCAAAATGAAACGTCAGCTTCCCTGTACATGTAAGTTACAGAGAGCTTGGAGCTGCTTGATGTGAGTGCTGGGAACTTAGGTCCTCAGGAAGAGAAGCAAGAGCTCTTAACTGCTGAGCATTTCTCTAAGTACAAGAATATTTTCAAGCTTTTATACCTACTTAAAGAACTCAATTTGCAAACATATAGAAGTTAGTGGATATAATGAGAACAGTGGGAAGAAATTACTCTAGGATTTCCCAACACTAAGGATTTGATATTTTTTAAACAAATGTTTGGAGAACTTATGGCATATTTCAGTTATAAGCTCTTAGCTCAGAAGTGTGAGGCTCTGGGTTTGACTTGCAAGAACACCAAAAGAGTTAAATAGTTAAATATTGTTTCATCTTTAATTAAAGAAACAAAGCTGGGCATATGCCGTTTCCCCAATTTGTATTTCTAAAATAGTCACAGTATATTAATAGCATTAAATTATTTTTATATAACCGATTGTCTTTATATTGTTTGGGGTTGTTAATCCACAGAGTTGGGGAGGGAGCCCACAGCCCCATGATGTTAAGCATGTTCCCATGAGTTGCACCTCTGCACTGTCTCCTGTGTCTTTCATGGGTAGAGTAGCATTCTCAATTGTGTTTCTCTGTGAATTCATTCGTGTTCTTACTAGTCTATTTTTTTTATCAAAGTTTTTTTTTTTTTTCAATCGCATAGATGAGGGGTGATGTCCCTGCATTGTTTTTGAGAATTGTATATGTACCAAACTTTGTAAGTGACACATTCAATGCATAACATTAATCTTATTTAGTGACATGGTTGATTCACACATATTTAGATTCACACATATTTACCCTGGCCAGTTAGATTATTATTATATTTACATCTTTCACAATTTAAGGGTCAACATTCTAAACCTGGGAGTTAGAGGCAAGTGAAGAGGGTTCAGAGAGTGAAGTTGATTGCCTCCAAGCCTGAAGACCTGAGTTTTCTCACCAGGACTCACATGGTGAAAAACAAAAACTAGCTTCTGAGTGAGAGTTTTCCTCTCACCTCCACAAGTACATTGGGACATCCCAATGCACACATGTAGGTAAATTAATAAAGGGACAATTGGATTTATAGACAGACATATAGAATATGAAAGATAGATAGGTAGATAACCCCAAAGGAAACTGGACCACTCTAACTTACTCACTCTTATTATTTGTGTCTGAGAATTTATTTTCTCACGTAGATATAGAAAACTGCTAAAGGTAAGGCTGAAAAGACTCATTCCTGCCTCACATGGAACCTGAGATTGCCAAAGAATTGCCTTTCTATTCAGGTAGTTCTGTGTCAGAATAAATGAAGTGACCAACTCTGACTTTCTGGGATTCCCATCTATTTCTGCACCGTAGAATATGACTTAGACCAAAAGTTACAGGTGGAGAGAAGCAGGGTCAGAGACACAAGGACACAGAAACAGTCAGAGAGACAGACATATGAAGACACAGAGAGAGCTATACCTAACTCTTCACTACAGTTTTGTGAAGCAGCAAAGCAGCAAATCTCTGATAACATCATTAAAAATGGATCTACTCTTGTTGTTGACATTTTAATTTTATTTTTCTCTCCTGCACTGTTATGCAAATTTTCATCAATATTATTATAGAAATTTGTTCTTCATTTCTAATTAATAAGAAATATCCAGGGGCTACAGAATTACATCAGTTTTTAAAAAGTACTTGTCACTCTTCCTGAAATTCTATGTGCAATTCTCAGAACTCACATCAGACAAATCACAACTACCTGTGACTCTACCTGCAGGAGATCCAACACTCTCTTCTGGCTTGTTTGAACACCTCTACACATGTGCTAACTACAAACACTCACAAGTATATATGCACACATGAAAGTAACGACAAAATAAATCTTTAAAATAAAGTTCCATCCCAACTCTAAGAAATGGATGGAGATTCCCTATCATATGGTAGCTGAGGATTCTCTCCTTCTAATCTTCTATTTATAAATTGAAGTGGAAAAGAAATAAAACCCTATTTAAGTAAAACATTTCTGCTACCTAATGTAGAATATCCTGATTCTAGAAAGCGGGCAAGATATCTGGAAAAGCTTATGGTTTATTGTAAAGAAACACCCTTGATCTTTCCAAGAAAATACACTTGACAGCTCTGTGGAAACATCACAGCACATTGTCAATGAGTGTGAGGACTAGACATGAGATAATGATGATTTTTATAAGTTTATTTGAAGATCATATAGCTGATAAAGTACATGAAAGTGATGATAGAAAATAGTATGGTGGTGTTCAGTATCTAATTTGCAAAAGTTATTCACAAGCCATGTTCTTTAATCAAAATTGTATATTGTATTACTCTTTAGAGAATTTTATGCCACTGGAAACAAACATATTTCAAACTTTTGTTGGACTACATTCAGAAGAAAATGAAATCATGAGGAATGATGAGGATTCAACCACACAAATTAAGATTGTGCTTAAATTCTAACAAAGACTAAATGTATAATTTGGGACCGATTGAGAAGTGACTCGATATGCCTTTTGTGATATGGAATCTGATATAAATTGCACCTAATATGGTGATGAAGAAACATTATAAAGAGTATGCCTGAAATTCAAGAGTGTGTACCACACACTGATAACTATTGCTTCTGTACATCAGAACTCTGTAAATGTAAGTACTCATTGGTTGATATTAGTGCTTAGGAAGAAATCTCAGACATTTATTCAATATGCATGCTTGAATGTTCTTATTTTTTTCTTTTCTTTTTTTGCAAGATAACATTTTTATAAATTATTTTTATTTTTTCATAATTTATTCATTATATATCATGATTGGAACCTCCTTATTCAACTCATCTCTGTCCCATCCTCCCTCCCTCTTCCCCCCTATTCTCTTCCCCTAGTCCACTGAAAAAGGGAGCTCCCCTCCTCTGGCATATGCCCATGGATTATCAAGTCTCATTGGGGCTGCCTCGAACCTCTTCTTCCATGGCCTGGCAAGGCTGCATCATCAGGGGTAAGTGATCAAAGAGCAGGCAACCAAGTTCACTATTTAATCATTACAAAAGTAATCTTTCATATAGTATCACATGCCTTCATTCTTTCAAGCTGAAAATTTCAATACCAGTAATTTAAAAGAAAGATGTAAAACATAATTTAAAATATTCATGCTTGTGCCAATGAGTTCAAGGCTCTTGCTCACTTTTTTCTCTTGCAGATTTGGTATATCTGGTTTTATGTTGAGGTCTTCGATCCACTTGGACTTGAGTTTTGTACAGAGTGGGAAATACGTATCCATTTGAATTTTTCTACATGTAGACATCCAGGTAGAGCACCACCATTCGTTGAAGATGCTGTCTTTTTTCCTTTGTCAGAAATCAGTTGTACATAGGTATGTGGGTTTATTTCTTTGTCTTTGATTTGATTCTGTTGACCAACCAGCCTATTTCTATGCCAGTACCATTTTTTATTACTATTGCTTTGTAGTATAACCTGAGGCCAGGTATGAAGATACCTTCAGAAGTTCTATTAGTGTAGCTAAACAAAGGATTCTCAATAGAGAAATCTAGAATGGTGGAGAAGCACTTAAAGAAATTCTCAATGTCCTTAGTCATCATGGAAATGCAAATCAAAATGACTCTGAGATTCCATCCTACACCCCTCAGAATGCCTAAGATGAAAAAAAAAATCCATGAAAGACCACAAGCACTGACAAGGATTTAGAGAGAAAGGGGAACCCTCCTCCATTGCTGGTGGGAATGGAAACTTGTAAAACCACTGTAGAAATCAATCTGGCCCTTTCTCAGAAAACTGAAAATAACCATACCTCAAGACATAGCTATACCACTCCTGGGCATACACCCAAAAGTTGCTCCACCAAACAAGAACATTTGACCAAGCATGTTCATAGCAGCTTTATTCATAATAGCCAGAAGCTAGAAACAACCTAGATGTCCCTCAACTGAAGAATGAATAAAGAAACTGTGGTGAATTTACAAGGTGAAATACTACTCAGCCATTAAACATGAAGAAATCATGAAATCTGCAGGCAAATGGATGGAACTAGAAAAGATCATCCTGAGTAAGGTAACACAGACCCAGAAAGACAAACATGCTATGTACTCACTTATAAATGGATTTTAGTCATATGGTACAGGACAGAGTGCTACGATGCACAGACCCCAAGAAGATAAGCTCAATGAACATTTTAGGCTTCATGTGGACCCACAAGTTAGAGGAGTAGGGGCTATTTCTGACAGGGACTATCTTGTCTGCTTTTGATCACTCTCCTCTGATGGGACTTCCTTACCAGGTCACTGGAAAGGAAGACTCAGTCCTCATGTGAATAGATGAGCATGGATGTCTGGGTATGGGGGCTCCCCTCATCTGAGGAAAGGGAAGAGGAGATGTAGGAGGGAGTTTGGGACTGGGAGGTGAGGAGGGAGGGGCCTATGACAGATATATAAATTAAATTAATTAATAAAAAACCTGAAAAAATATTCTTTATTATAACCAAAGATTTGTGCCACTCACAATCTTTATCATAAAACTTCTTTGAGTAGTGGTAAACACACAGTACTTTACTTGATATAAAGACTTATAACTGGTCTAAGTTCTAAGACAAGTGACAATGAGGGCAAAGATGGGCTAGTTATATTGCTCTCTCCAACCAGGAGTCAGAACAACATGAGGAGGGGGCAGAAAGAGTTTAAGAGCTGGAAGACACGAAGAGGTATGGAGAGTTGATTTCCAGCACAAAAGGGCCTATACACTCTAGACTTCATAGCAGTTTTGGTTTTCTACAAAAGACCCAAACAAAATCAAGGCAGCCAAAGTTCCAGCATGATGGGAAGGGCCGCATAAGGCCCTGCTCCTGGCTGAGCAGCTGTCAACAATTGATGGTTGCTAAGGTAGGGTGTGTCATTGTTCTTTAAAAGTGTGGGCTACTGGTAAGTTCCTGTACTTCAGTGGGTGGTCCCACACCCATGGACATACAGGCTGCACTAACTGAATTCAGGGTGCTAATACTACTTCTGTTAAAGGACTTGTAGTAGATCTGGGTGGATCTAGAGTAAAGTGGTGTGCAAGATGAACATGCTTAGAACTATATTTTATACATGTATGATATTAGCAAAGAATAAATAAAATTATTTAATAATAACATAATTGTAGGGAGGAGAAAGTCTCTTTAAGTCTAAAAGAAAGGGATTTCTCATTTTTTATTTGACAAACATGCTAAGCAAGCCAACAAGTGGCTCCTCTAAAGCTCACTGAACTGTTTGGTTTACCTGCGGTTAAGAGCACAAATGGAAGCCAGAAAAATTCCCTTCACTCATCTCAATATACTATTAACTGGGTACTTTATAAATATTGAGCATTGCTTTTCTATTCAATGAAACATGCTTAAGTAGTTGTGTAAAGAAAATGAACAGTATTTCTACTTCTAAATTCTATCATTTCAAATGTTAAACACTCTTATTCTTGTTTTAGTTTTTGAAAACTGTAACATCGTGATGCATAGAATAAATTGTCAATTTATCAATTTAAGTAGGTGTGTCTACCTGAAAACAGTATCAGAAGATGGTTTACAAATAATAACACTGCTGAAGGTTTACACAGGGGCAATGTGTGTCCTAAGAAGATTTTTGTATGCCATTCACCAGGACTGAATTCAGCTGTAATTACTATTAACAAACTTTAATGTTTCCCAAATTACCAGAGCCATCCATTTTATTAACACAACTTGATACAAAATAAGAAAGCTATTGCTAAAACTGACACATTGATGTCCCTCGGAGACTGAATATAACAGCAATCACTTTTGGTCTGTCCCAGGAGAGCATCCTAGGAATGTAGAAGGCAGCTGGCAACCTATTTCTGTAATTACATTTCTCCTTGTCTTTCAATTATTTACGAGAATTTTTGCTAATAGAACTGTAGATGGATCCTATCCTATTCCCTTCATATTAAACTTGATCATTCTTGGGCCATGAAGAATTCTCAGATGCCAGATAAATATCCCATATTTTGTGTCTGTGACCTCAGCTTTTGACTGAACAGTGACACCAAAGAGCTAAGTCATTGCAAGAAATGAAAAGTTAAGATATTGTCTAGCACTTCCACAAAATATGAGCGTCATGGAAGACTCACCAGAAATGAGAAAAGGCAAAAAGAAAATCATTTAAAAACGATTTTAGACATAGGTTCTGAGTTTCTGAGTTTCTGAGTTTCTGTGTCATCTAGGCACAAAGAGAGAACTGAGCAGGAATGAGCTCATTTTCCATGCATCAGAAAAGCCAGAAAGGAATAGATAGAAATAAAGACATACTTTTCTAGTTATCAGTGCAAATGCATAGTGAGGCAATAAAATTTCCATCAAAGATATTCCAAAAAATCATTCCAAATGTAAAGTATTAAAAAGTATTCCACAGACAGAGAGAAAGCATTGAGTCAAAATGTCCTTCTGTTTTTATTCAGTGCAGGCCTGTATCTGGCTCTTTTTATTAACTTAAATAATCAATAAATAACTTTTTGTTTTATCCAAAAATTTTAGACAGCTCTGTCATATTAAATTCTGGTTTCTTTTAATCAGTGTGGCTAATCATCAGTATGGGAATATTTTTGCAAATGTTTTTCAAAAACATTCATATTGACATTCCAGAGTCTGACTGATGTAGCTGTTAGAATGTTACATCAATGCTGTTGGGAGGATTATATAAGAAACCCGTGAGTAGTTTTATTTGATTCTGATTTATTGATTTCAGCCCTGAGTTTGACTATTTCTAGCCGTCTGCTCCTCCTGGGTGTGTCAGCTTCTCTTTTTCCTAGGGTTTTCATTTGGGCCATTAAATTGCTTGTATGAGATATTTCAATTTCTTCTTGAAGGCACTTAGTGCTATGAATTTTCCTCTTAGCACCCTTTTAATTGTGTCCCATAAGTTTGGGTATGTTGTGCCTTCATTTTCGTTGAATTCTAGGAAGTTTTTAATTTCTTCCTTTATTTCTTCCTTAACTCAGCTGTCATTGAGTAGCAAGTTGTTCAGTTTCCATGTGTGTGTAGGCTTTTTGCTATTTCTGTTGTTGTTGAGGTCCAGCTTTATTCCATGGTGGTCAGATAGAATACAAGGTATTTATTTGAATCTTCTTGTGTCTGCTGAGGCTTGCTTTGTGACCAACTATATGGTCTATTTTGGAGAAGGTTCCATGAAGTGCTGAAAAGGAGGCATACACTTTTGAATTTGGGTGAAAAATTCTGTAGACATCTATTAGATCCATTTGATTTAGGACCTTTGTAAGTGCCTTTATTTCTCTATTTAGCTTCTGTCTAGATGATCTGTCCCTTGGTGAGAGTGGAGTGCTGAAGTTTCCCACTATTAAGGTGTTGGGATCGGTGTGTGATTTCAGCATTAATAATGTTTCATTTATGAATGCAGGTGCTCTTGTATTTGGGGCATAGATGTTCAGAATTATGATGTCCTCCTGATGGATTTTTCCTTTGATGAGAATGAAGTTCAGCATCTAGATGAACCAGCACTTCCATGAATGATGTATGGGTTAATTCTTCATAATACGTCATATCACATATATGTATAGAAGCTAGGAAATTTTTAGAACGAGAAAAGTGCATATGTGTCTGTGATTGCATGGTAAGGCTAGAATATGTCTTGTTTCCTACTCTATTTCTCTCTGCTTTATCCTTTGAGAAAGAGTTTCTCCTTAAACCTGGGATGTTTTTCAGCTCAGAATGGCTGGCTAGTTATACCCAGTAATCTCCTGTCTGTGTCCTGTGTAATGCCATAGTTATGTGTGAATTTCAAAGCCTGAATTTACAAGGGTACTAGGAATCAGAACTCAGACTAGCATGCTTTCAGAGCATATGATCCTACCCACTGACCCCTATCTCAGGCTCCCAGTATTCATTTTTTAAAATAAATTATAGAGTATTCACTTTGGATCCCCACTGTAGCCCCCTCCTAATCCCACCCTATTTCTCTCATCTCCTTCCATGCCCCTCCCTTAGTCCACTGGTAGGGGAGGTCCTCCTTTCCTTCCATCTGACCCTAGCTTATTAGGTCTGATCAGGACTGGCTTCATTGTCTTCCACTGTGGAGTGGTAAGGCTGCTTCCCCCTTAGGGGGAGGTGATCAAAGAACCAGCCACTGAGTTCAAGTCAGAAACAACTCCTGTTTCCCTTGTTAGGGAACCCACTTGGAGACTGAGCTGCCATGGGCTACATCTGTGCAGGGGTTCTAGGTTATCTCCATGGATGGTCCTTGTTTGGAGTATCAGTCTCTGAAAAGACCCCTGTGCTCAGATTTTTTGTTTCTGTTGCTCTCCTGTGGAGCTCCTGTCCCCTCCAGGTCTTTCTATCTCCCCCTCCTCTCATAACATTACCTGCACTCTGCCCAAAGTTTGGCTATGAGTCTCAGTGTCTGCTTTGATATCTTGTGCTTTCTCAGACAATTAGGAATAGTTCTTCCTCAAGATCCAGCTATACCACTCCTAGGCATATATCCAAAAGAGGCTCCAATATTCAACAAGGACATTTGCTCAACCATGTTTGTAGCAGCTTTATTTGTAATAGCCAGAACCTTGAAACAACCCAAATGTCCCTCAACAGAGGAATAGATACAGAAATATGGTACATTTACACAATGGAATACTACTCAGCAATTAAAACAAGGAAATCATGAAATTTGCAGGCAAATGGTGGGAACTAGAAAAGATCATCCTTAGTGATGTATCCCAGAAGCAGAAAGACACATATAGTACATATTCATTTATAGGTAGATATTAGACATAAAATATAGGATAAACATACTAAAATCTGTACACTTGAAGAAGCTAAGCAAGAAGGAGGACCCTGGATAAAATGTTCAATCCTCACTCAGAGAAGCAAACAGGACAGACATCAGAAGCGGGAGAAAACAGGGAATATGACAGGAGCCTACCACAGAGGACCTTTGAAAAACTCAGCCCAGTATTCTTAAGAACATATAAAAAGATATTCTGAGGTTTACTTTAAATTTTCAAAATCTTTAATTATTAAATGATACAATAATTCAAATAATGTGTTTCATGATTTAACGATAGAACTATAGCAATCCCTTTTATATTTCACACTAAAATAATAAGACTGGTTGCACATTTTAAAGATGGAAAAATATACTGATCAAATCATTACAACTGATTATTATGTACATTCTAAAGCATTAAAAAAAACAGAATAATTGACTATACTGTGGGGCATAAGTTGGATCCTATATCTCTATTTTGCTTACATTAAAATGTGTGGTTTTTTTGTGTCTGTGTGTGTGTGCATATGCTAGAAGAGGGTGTCAGATACCCTGATGCTGGAGATACACGCCCTTTCATCCCAGCCAGAAGGGCACGTGGAACTGAACTCTGACCTTCTATAAGACAGCAAGTGCTCTGATCTATGCAGTTATCTCTTCTGCCCATGAGACCATACAGTGTTTTCTACATGTCTGTATAATATGGATGCATTGTATGGAAACATTCTCATTTATATATCAATTTTAGATATATGGGTATTCAGAATTCAACTCAACACTTCAATATTATCTGTTGTGTATTTTTCTGATAGTATATATAACCAAAATTAATTTTAAACAAACTTCGGGTCCAAACATAATTTTTAAAAAGTTTCTGTCCATTGCCTTTGAGTATGGAAACAAGAGGAATTAAATCTGCACCCTCTCTCTGTGTTATGCGGCACTGCCCAGTCCTGCTGTATCTAGAGGCTGACAAATCTGAGGTCCATGGCTCATCACGAGGTGAGACTGGAACTCTACACACAATTCTTCGGAAATCTACAGGCTTTGTGGATATTGCAGATTATTCTCATATTATAAGACCCTTAAACTCGATAGTTTTTGTTAAGTCCCGCCTGAAGCACAAGTAACTGATGTCCCCTTCATATTTTGCAAATGTGACTCCAGCAGTATTCAAAGGAGAATTCATCTTTTGCAGATAATTAATTCTTAAAATCTCATCCTTTCTTTCTCAAAGGAGTAACCTGAGACCAATTAATGATACAATACTCTGTGATGGTAATACCATTCTAACTCAGGATATGAATAAATAACAATAACAACCCTAGATTCAAAGCATGCAGTACAGTCACATTTATTTAAAAATATCTGTGATTTCATTTAATCAAGACCTGCAGTTAAAACAGAGGATGGAGAGGAAAACCTTGCATAATGAATTGATATTGGTAGGGTGCAATTGCAAATACTTTTAGTCATTAAAGTTAAAGTCAAATAGCTTCTGTGATTCCACTTTCTTAAAAAACAGTGGGTATCTTCTGTTCTCCTACATTTCTGTAGCCTACTGTGACTATTAAAATGTGATCAAATGAAATATGAACAGAATGGAGATCAAACTGAAATTTTCTCTGAACAAAAAATTACTCCTCACTTTTGCTTCTTACTCTAATTCTCCACCTAATATCCAAGACTTCTGGAGCTCACACGTCCATTAACAAATAATAAAATTCTTTTTATGTCGTACATAACTTTAATTTAAATTTGATTTTATTAATGGGTGTGTGTGTGTGTGTTTAAGTATCTATATGAATATGTGTGCCACGAATGCATAGGGGCCCACATAGGCCAGCAGAAGAGGTTAGGTCATTGTTTTACCTGAACTAGAATTATAGAAAATCGTGAGTTATCCAATGTCGATTCTGAGAATCTAATTCAGATCCTTTTCAAGAATACTAAGCACTCTTAACCACTGAGCCATCTCTCCAGCACCAAGTATGCATGCTTTTAATCTGTTTACTTAAATTAATAGTACAATGTTAAATGTAATTGTGGTTTGAATGAAAAATGTTTTCATTAAGTTCTATTATTTGAATACACAGTCTGTAGTTGTGGCATGATCAGGGTAAGTTTGGAACCTTTGGAGGTAGAGCTTTGCTAATGTATGTAACTGATAATGGGATTTGAGAGCCTATTGCTTCGCCCTACTTTCAGTTTGGATAAATGTGATTAACCATCTTCCTGTTTCTGCTATCATGCTGTCTTCTGTACTATGATGGACTCTGTCTCTCTTTTATTATAACTTAAAACAAACAATTTCTGCTTTAAGCTGATTGGCTCATGTTATTTTATTACAGCAACAGAAAATTCATAAATATGCATATTCACACAAATATCACTTTGATATTACACACATATACATATATGTAAGTATCTGTATATATGTATGTGTATACATACATATGTGTATATATGTATGTGTGCACGTACATATGTACATATGTGTGTATGTACAGACACAAACACAGAAAAACAAAGGAATTTTATTTGCTCCTACCTTAAAAGACATGCATGCTATCAGTGAAATATAATGATTTTTTGTTACTGATAAAAAAATTCCATTCCAATTCAATATTAAAGATGTAATGTTAGTGAGTGATATAACATGGAAACGAAAAGACAGGACTTTTTATATCTTTTATTTCTTGGATTTATCTAATGTGTATATCACACGTGAATCTAGTGCCTGTGGAGGTCAGAAGAAGGGTTTGGATGCCCTGGAACTGGATGAGCCACTATGTAAGTGCTGGGACACAGAACAGGCTTCTCTGCAAGAGCGACAAGCTTCCCTCACTGCTGAGCTATTTCGCCAGCCTGGGGTCTTAATTTTTAACCTTCAGTCCACAATTAGAAATAAGACACTAGTGCCTTGAGTGTTTATTTTAAGCAATCAACTTTAGAACTCCTGAGAGTCTGGGAGCTTAGTTGTTACTGTCCTTTATTGTGTGAGTTTTGTAGTACGTTCTTATTCCTCATTTTTACAATGTTAAATAACAAATTTATATCCTTTTTCTTTCTTTTAGACAAAGTCTCTTCATTATGTAGATCATGATGAAAACCCTAATAAAGTTCTCTCTCTTTCTTACATCTCTCTCCCACTCCCTGAGTTATATTAACAACAGTATGATACTTTCATTAATTTTTCTTCTTATAAGACAAAACTCTCTTGTAAGTCAAATTTTGTTTCTTTGTATGTAAAATTTCTATTATGTATGTTTAATTTTGGCATGGACAGTTCCCTTCACCAAACTGTAGAACTCTTGATATGCCAAATTTCATTTTAAGCAACCAAAATTTAAAAAACAAACAAAAGAACACAAAAAACAAGACAACAACAAGAGAAACATTAACCATAATCTTAAAATTATTACCATTACTTTGCAACTCCTGAGTACCCTCGTTTCAGTAATAAGAACTGCTAAATAAGTAATTGGACATCAGCAATCCTGTCAGCTAATGTATCTGTCAGGAAACAAAATGATGTGATCATAGGTTGAGAAGAAAGAAATTTTACAGCTTTAATGGGTCTTTGGCTAATGTTTTCAACGTCGAGCAAGAAAGCTGGGCACAGTTCAAGTAAATAGTATTAGAATGTAAACAGTGACTCAGTAAAACCATCTGGATATGTATTCCAGGGAGAGAGGACTAAGGAACATCTGCTTCTTCAACCTTAAGATTTAAGAATTGAACTTGGTTCTTCTTCTGCTTCTTCTTCTTTAAAGGAAGGTCACGAGAGTTGGGTGCTGGTGGACCTGAAGGAACTGAGAAGTGACTGTGATTGGATTGCATGATGTGAAATTCTCAAATAATCCATAAAATGTTGGGAAAAAATAAATGTAAAATCTTAAAAACAAAAACAATGTCCACCTTCTAAGTAAACGCTTATCCAGGGCTGAGAAAAGGCCTCACTGGTTAAATCTTTACTCTTTGAGTGTGAGACTGGGGAATCATTGACTACCAAGTAGGCAAAATGACCTGCTTATAATTTCAGTCCTGGAAGATGGAAACAGATGATCACTAGAGCAAGCTGATTAGCAAGACAAGACTTAGCAATAATTTCTAGATTTGACTAAGAGACTCTGTCTCAGAAATTGAGGTGGAAGGTGATATTGAAGCGTTCCTGTCTACAAACTGGGGCTTTTATATTCTCATACACTTGCAAGGATGTATGTCTACATCTATGTAAAAACATAGACATACACACTGCACACACCATCACACATGGGTGGAGACAGATAGATGACTGTCATTCAAACTTTTTTGTTATTTTTAAAATTAATTCTTTTTTTTTATAAATTACAGTTTATTCACATTGTATCCCAGCTGTGGTTCTCCCCCCCACCCCCACCAATCCCACCCTTCCTTCCTCATCTCCTCCAAAGCCCCTGCCCTGGTCCACTGATATGGGAGGTCCTCCTCCCCTTCCCTTTGACCCTCACCTGTCAGGTCTCATCGGGACTGGCTGGATTATCTTCCTCTGTGGACTGTCAAAGTTGCTCCCCCCTCAGGGCGAGGTGATCAAAGAGTCAGTCACTAAGTTCATGTCAGAGACAGTCCTGTTACCATTACTAGGACTTTTTTTTTTTTTTTTTGGAAGCATATATTTGCAAAATGTTGTGTAGATTTGACCATGGGAAAAGCTTGCCCATCAATAGATCTGTTGTCATTAATCTCTTCTGAAATGGTGTTCACTACCACAGGTAGGTTTAGATCTAGCTGGAGCCCGAAGATACTCAGATGGGGAAAAGGAAGGATTGCTCGTCCAAGCAGGCTGAAAGCCTTGGTAGTTAAGATGGTGGCTTTAGAGACAGTAGCTCCTGCATTAAGCACAAAGCCTAGTGGAAGTGTTGACAATTTCTTTTTAAAATAACAAAATTCTGGAAACATAAAGGATGTCTTATGGGTGCTAAAGGTGTAAATGAGCCATGCTCACTCCACAGCATGAAAGTTTATACAGCTATTAAAATAAGAATAAAGGTGAAGTTGGACCAGTGCAACTCACAGACCAATTCTAGTGGTATGCTTCCTGTTCTTATAAGTCTCATTGGGATATAGTCCTGTTTATTTAGGCATAGAGCATGACTTCTTTTCTGATACAGTGAAGAACGTTCATTTTTGTGACACATAACATCTAGAGAGAAAAATTTTAAATATCTGGTATGTGTCCTTTTCAAAAACTTCTTCTTTAAAGAAGTTTTAAAGTCTTCTTTAAAGAAGACTTTAAAGAGAAACATTTGAGACACATTTTTACTAGCGAGTACCCTGTGGAAAGGGATTGGTACCAAACTGTATATCATTATATATTTGCCATTAAAATATTTATAGTGGAGGCATGTATGAGTTTACAGGATGGACTACACACTACAATGTTAACATGGACTCTTTCATCATTATATGCACCTGTCTGTTTTTGTTTTTAAATTTAACCTTAAAGAAAATATATTCCTTAAACAAAATAGGGAATATATATGTATGTATGTATATATATATATATATATATATATATATATATATATATAATGAAACAAATTATTATAGCAACTTATATTGTTGATTTGCAAACACTATTTGTAATAAATAAGTTTTCAGAAAAAGAAAACAGAGCATTAATGTGACTGCGGGGATAGAGGATTGTTAGTTCTTGCAGGCAGCCTTGAGGTCTCCGTGGGAACCACTTCTGAGGTCAGGACAGGCTCCACATCAATTCAAGGTTCTGCAAGTCTGTTAGCAGCTATCTGCGAGAGGGACAACTGCTCACTTTGACCATGATCTCACAAGAATGGAAAGTCTGCTACTTTCATCTGTGTTCCTTCAGCCAAACACAAAACATCTGTCACTAATCTATTGTCTGATGTAGTAGCAAATGCTTCTCTCAATCAGAATCTCCACTGTTGCTGTAAAAAAACCAGTTAGGTGTCTACAGCCAATTTTTCAACACCTCCATACCTTGCTAGACCAGCACAATTAACTGTATTTTCAGTATTAGCACAAAATAAACAGTAATGATTTGAGCTGGAGAAGTAGCTCAGTTTTTCACATGATTGCTGTAAGTACACAAGGTCATGAGACCCAGCCTTAGAATACAAATAAAGGGAAGCTGGGCTCGGAGACACACACTTATAAATATCAGCACTGAAGAGGGAGAAATTGGACAATCCTTGGGGCTTGTGAATCAGATAGCCTAGGCTACTCCAATACTGTGTTAGGCGGCTTTCCTGGCATGGCTCAGTGAACCATCTGACAGAGTATTGAAAAATAATAGATGAGCAAGAGACCATGGTTAAAAAGTCAGCCTGATGGCATAGTTCCTGAAAAATAGCAAACAAGATTGTCCTTGGTTTACATACCTATAATTACACATGGATATACACACATCTCCATGAATACAGACATGCAAACACACATATACACAAAGCAATCATGATAATATACTTTAAATATTATATTTATAAACATTACGCAAGTATGTGTGTATGCACCTTTATACCTGTGTGTATAGATACAAAATATACACTTACATGTGAATATATATTGTTTTTCTATCTTTTATATATTTGCATTTATAATGTGATTACATTTCTCCCTTTCCCTTGCTCTCTCTAAACCCTCCCATGTAGCCCTCCTCACTCTCCTTCAAATTCTTGACCTCTTTTTTCACTAATTGTTATTGCATGCATACATGTATCTATATATGCATTTAAACTTGTCATTGAACCTAAAATTAACATAAACAAAAATGCAAAAATGTTTGACAAATATTTAAATCTCATGGAAGTTACCTGCTTTCATTTGATTGTGAATTTAAGCTTTTGCCTTTGGCTTGTTTCATTTTTGCAGAGATATCTAAATATAGCAGCCTTAGTTGAAGGTATTACAGTCTGTTTCTTAAAAAATTTCATTCTTGAAATATTTTTCTAAGGAATCGTGTTGGACTGCAAGGGAGACTGTAAGGCACAAACCATAAGGTTTGTGAATCTTAAAAGCCTGTGACGTTTGCGGGGTTTTCTGCCTGCCCTGTGGTTTCATTACTAATTTTGCTTGCTGCTGGTTCAAGGGCAAAGTGGAATGAGGGACTTGGGAAGGACTGCAGAATAGAGGACATCCAGGAGCTGAGTGCTGAGGTGGAATAAAGGGCTTAATCTCAGAGGCCAGAAAACAGGTGGATTGAACCCTATTAGCATTTTCACATCCTAAAACCCTCATTTGCATGCCATTAAATTGTAGGAGACTGTTGCCTGTCTCTATCATAAAATTATTTTGATCATCAAATGAGTCAATATTTATGAAGCACTTGTTTTTTAAGATTTACTTTTATCTTTATTTATCTATATGTGTGTGTGACTTGGTATATACCATCTGTGTGCCAAAGAGGGCAGAAGAAGATATTGGATCCCCTGGAGCCCAAATTATAAATGGCTGAGAGCCAACTCACATGGAGCCTGGAAACCCAAATTGGTGCAATTTTTTTCATCCACTTGGCATCTGTCCTGCCTGACTCTATCTTTCATACTCTATGTGTGATGGTAATACTAGTGGTGTAGAATGAGATATAGACCATTAGGGCTGTGAAATGCCTCTATCCAAAACCTCAATGATGAGAGGAAGCCCTATGAAGAAGCATTAGGAAGAGACATCTCATTCAGCTATAAGCCCAAGGTATACATCAAACACAGATAAAACATAAACAAGATCTAAAGGCATAACATCTTTGGAAAATTCATCTCTGTTTGACAATGAAATGTCATGAAAACTTAGAAGACTTTGTGACATATGAGATACTTCAGTGGATGAAGGCTCTCACCACCAATCCTGTGGACTCAATTTTGGTCCCCAAGACACACATGGTGGAAGAATAGAATCCAATCCCAAAAGTTGTCCTCTGGTAACATGACCCCCCTTATCACGCACATGCCCACACACAAACACATATACGCAGAGAACAAATAAATAAATCATAGAAAAAACTTAGAACCGTATAGTAAATTAATGAAGAAGAGTGGTAAATTTTGTTTAACTCCTACCATGACTGTCTTGCTTCAATATGAGGGAGGAAGATCTCCCTGGGCTGATTCCATTTTTTTATTTGTTTTTGTTTTTGTTTTGTTTTTCTTTTTCTTCCACAAAAGATGAAAAGATACGGGATACATTATTTTTCTTTTTCTACAGACTTTGCCAGGACTGGAGTGTGGCGGTCTCACCCTTAGTGAAACACGGCAGTAAGTGTTGTCTTTGAAAGGTTTCAAGGCTGCTATGCATATCCCCCCATATCCCCTGTGCTGAATACCAGCTGAACCTTCCATTTCTTTGCAATATATCCTCCACAGCAGCGTATAATTCCTCACTATTAATTAGATGTCACTTAAAGTTCCCTCATTCTGTATACCTGATCTGTTTTTTCCTGTGGTTTTCAGCCCCCGCTGGATTCCTGATTGTTTCACTAAAAGATAAATGCTGTTATTGAATTTGATTCACCCCATCAACAGGATTGCAATACAATTATGTAAATGCAATTTTATTTTATTGACAATACTAGATAATTTTAGATCTGTAGGCACAGTTTCAATAATCTACATTGGACTTCAGTTTCAAACTCTGAAATTCATGGAGCTGGGGGCCAGCTCGGTGGTAGAGTGCACACTCAGGTGTTTCAATTTCTAATGCAAAAGAAAAAAAAGAAAAAAAAAGAAAATCTAAAATTTCAAATCAAAATGAAAAAAATGACATATTAGAATTAATTTTTCATTTGTTGATATAAAGATATTATCTTTCTTTAACTAAAAACCGTCTAATGAGTTGAGTTCAGAACAATTATCTAGATGATAATTAAACAGGCTACCATTTTTCAAATTATGTTAAGTCTTTCCAAAACCTTGTCTAATTCAAGGAAAATCTGTCACCCAACAAGTATCACCTAAACTAGATTGTCAAATACCAAAAGATATCAACTAACTCTTAAAAGGAAAGAGATGTGACATGGTTTCCCTAGAATCAGAAAATTCGAAGAGAGGGGATGGAAAGATGGTTCAGCAGTGAAGACAGATCACCTGTTACTCTTGCAGATGATGTGAGTTCGAGGCCACCAAAGAAGCACAAGGTATACAACATGCATGCAGGCAAACAATGAAATACATAAAACAAAGAAAATAAACATCTTTTCTGAAGCTTTGCGCACTAAAAGGGAAACATTAAAAACATTGAAGACATTTGTTAAAAGGTCAAGTGATGAGTTGTCCCAGGAATGCAGAAGAGAGCTCGTGAGACTGGTAATAGGGCATGCTGGAGTTGAGATTACAATGAATTGTCAATTTAAAGAAAGGAAGCATTCTTTCTTTTGGCTTTGCCAGTTGTTTTAGATCCTTTCCTCATGAGGAAAACCTATCATACAGAAATAGTTTTTGAGAGTGTTTTCATTAAAACCACTTAAAATAACAAACCAGCCACTGGGCTCTAGAGCTACCAGAAGCCTTCTTTCTTACTTCCTGCATCCTGACATCAGAAACATCCTTCTAGAGCTTCTCTTTGCAGACCAACTGCAGGATCTCTCTTTTTCTTTATCCACTGCTACCTCGGAAGGATATAAATGTCTTACCTATCCAAGGGTTAAATAAGATGAAAATAAAATAATTCCATCTTTAAAGAAATGTATAATGATCCCACCTTGCAAAAGTCCATCCTGAGAGCATTTTTTTCTGATATTTATTCAAGGTTGCATTCTGTTGTCAAAAGTTGCACTTTGATGACCAGTTGCACCATGATGAAGTCTAGCCCCTCCGATGAGATACATCACAGCCGTCCTTTAGGAATAAGAACCTGGTGGCTACACAGAAAGTGTGCCTGCTTACTTCCTGAAGCACAGCCATGTACCCTTCTACAGAAATAAAACTTTGTAACTTCTCAAAGAACTTGGGTTGTGTTTGGTAGTTTTCTTGAGATCCCAGACTAATTTTAACACTATCAGATCACATATGGGGTATTCTTGTTCTCAGTCTTTCCTCCTACATATTACCAATAGCATATCCCTAAAGTGTGACTCTAAGAAATTCCATTTCTTCCAGTGACATATTACAGTGACTCTTAATTACTGGCCTAAGGAATGGGATATAGTGATATTTTTGGACCTGGAAGACCCCATGAAATCTTCACCTGAATGGAAGGTCATCAGTTGACAATTATCTGAGCCTGGTTTCAGGACCTCTAAGTATTATAAGGTTTCTATTTAGCCTGAGGCTTTCTGATAAAGAATAAGACGTGATTGAGAACTTGCCTGAAAGGTAAATTGAAAAAAGCTCCCTCCCTTTGGCCACAGTGTGTTTCCCTTCCTTGAGAAGATGCCATCTGTTGGGCTTCAGACTACAGACAAGTGGCTGAGGTGCCTTTTAACCAAAACGGACCTGGCCTCCAGGGTCTCCCAGCATCCCTTAGTCCCTTCATATTATAGGATGTTGCTGGCATACCCTGCCCTCTACCCTAACCTTTCCAGCCCAGGGGCTGGGCTTCCCTATATAACCCAGATATTTGGTTCCTGTGCTCTCTACTTTTCTTCTCTGTGTGTGTATGTGTTTCTTCTCTCTCTCACTCACTCTCACTTGCTCTGCTTTCCCCCTCTTCTCTCTCTCTGCTCATGTACTTGCTCTCTCTTACCCCAGCTTTTCTGTCTGCCCCTGTTTGGTGACTTCCCTAGCACTGTTCCTTGGGACCAATGAACCTGCATAGAGCTGCTTCTAATAAACCTGCATTCATAAACTCTAGTTTTGGCTGGGATTGGTTCATTAAGTCAGCCAGAAGAATGCTTATCACTATCCTCTACTCTGAAAAGTTCTGTTTTGTCCACTGGATGTGTCTTACCTTAGTTGTCTAGGCGGATCGCAAAGAACTGTAAGCCAAAAGGAATCTAGACAAAAATCTCAATAATAGTTAAAGATGTGTGCCTGTGTGCCTTTGCAAGTGTGTATATGTGTATGTTTACTCTATTAACTTGAAATTTGTAAAGTTCAGGTGCCACCGCTTTCAAAAGGATCATTAACGTACGTGCATTGTTAATTAGAAAAGTAACACGTTTCCAAACAGACCCCTCTGTCTGATGGAGGCTGGGCAAGGCAGCAACCTATCAGTGCAGAAGAACGTCAC
>NW_026596240.1:9760358-9769525 GCF_907164565.1 Psammomys obesus | reverse complement strand
AATTAAAAGTTTTGAAAAAAAGAGGTCAGTGAAATACAGCAAGCACAACATGCATTACAACAGCTAAATTAAAAAATAAAACAAAAGCAAATTGTGAGAAAGAGAAAAGAAAAGGAACACATTTGCATAGCGTACATAAACAGCTAGAATACTTTCTTATTTTGTAGTGCTAGTATATTGTAGGTTTCTAGTACTATAAAATTTATCAAACTATAAATCAAGACAAATTTGCTGAAAGATCATTGCCATCATTTCTACTACCAGATTCTTTCTGAATACCATTGGTTACTGTGAGTGACCCCAAAGGCCTAATTCACCCCCTCAGCAGGTCTGAGCATCAGATGGGAAGTCCTGACAGAAGACCTCTGACCCCTCCATTTTCAAAAATTCTTTTTGTAAAGGTAATGTAATTGTAAATCCTTTTTCTGCCCTTTGAGATGTAAATATTTTTTAAAGCCCCTTTCAGATTTTACAACCCAAGGCTGTCTTTCTCAAGGCTCTAGAACTGTGTCTTTAAAATGTAATCAGGGTAGAGACCTTTTCCTGAGGCCAAAGGAGCAGAAGCCTGGCTGGAGCTTTGCCCTAAACCATAAAACCATCTTCTGGCAGAAAAACACAAGAACACTTACTTTTAAAACTGAGGTTAATTAACAAACATAGATGGCATTGACTCCAAGCAATCTGAAATCTTTTTAAAAATCTTCCAGTCCTTTTTTAGTGAAAGAAGGAATCCAGCACTAGTGTGCTTCCCGCTCTGCCTCTGCGGGCAATCTCTTCATCCCTTAGTGTTATGGCTTTCTTTAACAGCCAAACAGTGGTTCTGTTCTTGAATAGCTGGCTCTATAATTTGGGAATACCATGTGATTAAATCTCAGTTTTTCAGTTTGTTTTGTTGTTCTTTTGCTGTTGGGTTTATTGTTTGATTTAGTTTGCTTTTACTGACATAGAATTTCACACAGCCCAGGCAGGCTTGGACCTGATCCTCTCTTTTCTGCCTCCCAAGTACAGTGATTATAGCCACGGACATCCACACCCAGCTAATTTTCCAAGTTGCTCAAGTGAATTTTAAACATCTGGCTAGTAGTCTGTTGTATAGATCAAAGGAAATGACTTTGATCAACCCTAAAATGAATGAAGTACAGAAATGGCTCAGTGAGACAAAAGCAAAAATACTTTCTGAGAGATTATATAAGCAATTACAAGTATATACCAATAAACACACAAAATAAATGTATTTTGTTGTAGTTTTATAAAAGTACGTTGAAGCAACAATAAATTAACTAATACACAATGACCTTCAAACTAATGAACAGCCCGAGTCTTGCCAGTAGTTGACAAAACATAAAGGAGTCGACACAGAAAAGTCTGTTTTGCTGAATGACAGTTGGCCAACACACATCAGCAATCTACACTAGAAGTTTAGCATTGGTAAACTACCTTACACTTTTTTAAAATATTTTTTTCCAATAATGAGAATTTGAAACTCACAAAAGATATCAAATTACAGAAAAACAGCTTCTAAAATCTTTGTGTGGAGAGTATACTAGATACATGTTTAGAACGGCTCTTAAGAATCTTTGGTTGGTTTAGAATATTTTCATGATGAAATACATGACTGAAAAATAGTACATTTAGGGCACTGACATCCATACAGTGTGAAAGGAACAAGTGTACAGACACATGGTATAAAATATGAAATCTAATTGTAATCTTGACCTCTTGGCATCAGTTCATAACTAACGATTGAAAGTAGGATTGTGATACAAGTAAGCCTGTTGGTAATGATCATCTAATTGAAAAGAAAATCATCCTGCATCTGTCATAGAAACTGCATTTCCACACAACTTCCTAATTCTCTTTAAACAATACAGAGCTTTTTATTATTTTTTAAAATTTTATTCTCAATAAATATAAGGTTCCCCACTGTGTTTAATGATTGCAATGCCTTCCCACAACCTAAATAGCCATTCCTTCCACCTTGTAGATTTCTTCATTTGTGTTTTAAGTGGTGTTTCTATAGTTAGATGGTATCAACTCACTGTGGAGGGACTCAAGGGAGGCTGGCAAGTCACGTGACTATTAATAAATAGACACGACTTAATGGTAGATTCCTGTCCCTCTTAAACATAAATGTGTCTTGAAGTGCCCATTGATAACTGATGTATAGGACAAACAAATCTAAACTATTCTCAGATCTAGGAGCTCTCCAGATAACATACTCAAGATAAATTTCCGATGCCAGTTACGCAGTCTCTTGTAGCAGACTTTATTTACTCAAAATATAATAGTTTTCTAGTAGTATTTTTTTCTCTTAGGGCACATTTTATTTTACATTTCTTATATTTTTATTTTGATTAAAACACCGGCACAGTCTGAATCAGTAAGGATAAGTTGCATGGCTGGTGACAGTTACAGCAAACTTTTGTGAAGGAATTCAGCTGATCAAATTAAGCATTTTCTGCCTGAAAACACCAGGAAGCAGCAAAATGAAAGCCTGCACTTCACGAAGCTACTGAGGAACATACTATCTTCTTGTTGGAAGACAGCTGGAAAATAGAAGGAGCCTTTCCAAGGGCCAGAGTCCTAATCAAATGCTGTTTTTGCTTAATATCATTGTGGCTTGAAAACATATAGTTTAATCTAATTTTTTTTTTTTTTTTAAAGAATTGTTGCCTGATTTGTAGGGCATTTATTTTTCATTTCAATGTGCATACGGGATTGTTATACCCAGTTCGCAAGCCCCCAAAAGATCTGCAAGAATCAACTCCATTGCAAAACACATGAGGGTCTTTTTATTGTAAATTACAAGCTGTAGCTTGGGCCTACACAGCCCCATCACCAAAGCGGTGGGAGCTGAGCACGCGTGCCCAGGTAACTTGGGTGATTTATAGATTCTGGTCCCTCCCAGCATGCCCAAGGCAGGGGCAATTCCTGCCTTGCATGCATCTATTAGTCAAAATGCTACATTTTGAATTGATTGGCTATAGGAAGGTCCCCAGACCTTAATGATCTGATGTCCCTCCCTAGGGGGATGGGCCAGTTTCCTAGCAACTGTTATCTCTAGTGGGTAGGAAAAGAATGCAGTAAGGCGGTCCTTCCCCTCAGGGCATTACTGGACTTCTCCACCCACCTAGTTCAGGCCTTAATTAATAATAGCTGCTAATTTATCTTTTGGTCTCTCAGGATAATTATAATTTGACTACATGGACTATCTTAAAGGATGATGATGCCTTTCTTGAACACTCCCGTTCAATGAGTGACTGACATGACAATCTGTAGAAGAGATACTACTTGAAAACTAGGGTAAATTTGAATGGGGTCTTTAGAATCCTGAGGTTTATGAGTGTTATCACATAATTACTGTTTCCTTTCTTTACTCTCTATAAAATGTTAGACTTAAGGAAAGTTGCACTCACATAGAAATCATGAATTAGGGCTAAAGAAATGGTTTGGAGGTTAAGAGCTCTGGCTGTTCTTCTAGATGGCTCAGCTTCAACTGCATGCAGTGTCAGGAGATCTGACACCCTCACTAGACATATGTGCAGGCAAAATTCAAACGCACGTTTTTAGAAAGAAAGAAATTATAAGCTAATTTAATTCAATACTTTCAATTAAGTTAGGAAAATATGGATTTTTCCAATTCGATCACTAATTGCTTTTTCAGCTCCTGGATCCCACCCAGTGTGCTGTATTACATTGAGCTGTCATGTCTCCTTATATTCCTCCAACTGTGACAGTTCCTAAGTCTTTATTTTGATACTTTCAAGTAACTTTGATCAATACTAGCCAGTTATTTGCACATATACTTTGACTTTAATCTGATTTTTGGTAAGAACATCACAGAAGAGATGCTGGGCCACCAAAAGCACATCCTACAATCTGGTAATAGGCCACTGTTCTACATTGTCACACTCCTGCTTTTCAGCACAGGCTACACTCTAGGAGCTGGCTGGCATTTAGTGATCCTGAACTGACTGTGTTAAATAATTCAAATTCACATGATGTCTGATCACTAATTAACATTAAGAAAAGCAGGGCCTGGGGGGGCTGTGGAAATGGCTTTGTCTGTAGGAGTGCTTGCTATACATCATGAATATCTGAGCTTAAGTCCCCAGAATCCAGTTTTAAAAAGAATGCTGGGTTTGACCTTCAGCAAGTGAGTGATAGAACAGGAACCTCAGTGTCCTCCTCTGGCCTCCTTTTGAAATCACACACACACACACACACACACACACACTTCTCTCTCTCTTTCTGTTTCTATCTCTGTCTCTGTGTCTGCCTTTTCCTGTTTCTGTCTGTCTCTCTATCTTTGTGTTTCTGTCTCTGTGTCTGTCTTCTCTCTCTCTCTTGCCCCCTCCTCCAGACAACTCCCCCCAGAAGCAAAGTATGCCTTTGGTATTTTACCCCTCTTCAGATGCTATAAAGGCAAAGAAGTTTCTTTCCATTTATTTATTTATTTATTTATTTATTTATTTATTTACTTACTTACTTACTTACTTATTTTCACTTTATTTATTTATTTATTTATTTATTTATTTTCACTTTACATCCTGATCTGAACCCCATCACTCCTCACTTCCCAGTCACACTCTCTCCCTCCATCTCCCTCATCTCCTATCCCCATTCCTCAGCAAAGAGGATTCCCCCTTCCAATCCATCCCAGCTCATCAAGTCACATCAGAGCTGAGCATGTCCTCTTCCCCTGCGGCCTGACAAGGCAGTTCTTCCAGGGGGAAATAATTGAAAAGCTGACAATAGAGTCCCTGCCAGAGAGAGCCTCTGCTCCTATTATTAGGGAATCAACATGAGAACTGAGCTCATCAGCTACATCTTTGTAGGTGGTCTAGGTCCAGTCCATGCAAGGTCCGTGGTTGGTGCTTCAGTCTCAACAGGCCCCTCATGGCCCTGGACTCATTTTTCCACAAGATGAGCAGGGATAAAGATAGAGCAGATATAACAGAGGGAAAGCCCAGCCAGTGTCTGGCCAACTCAAGACTCACCACATGGGAGAGAACCAACCCCTGACACTATTAATGCTACTCTGCTGTGCTTGCAGACAGGAGCCAAACACAGTTGTCCTCTGAGAGGCTCCACCCAGCAATGAATAGAAACAGCTGCTGACTCACAACCGTACATTGGGCAAGGTGTAGGGAGTCTCCTGGAAAAGAGGGGGGGAGGAGAAAAGGACCTGGAGGTGATTGGAGCGGCACAAGAAGACCACAAAAAATGCTTATAATGGTTTGATGTCCTTTTTAATGGGTGCATATTAAAATAAGCCTGTGTTGCTACAGGGACTTCCCAAAGTTTTAATTAAAATTAAATAATAGCCAACTCATTCCTGCTATTGACTAAATTTAAATATCTATGACTTTATTTGTCAAGTCTCTGTGGTTCTTTGTGGGAAAGCTGAGACAATGCATGACTCAAGGACACAAAGAGCTTTTAACTACTTTCCTCTTGGTTTTACATCTCCCTTTCTTATGCTAAGGTGATGTAAGAGAATGGGGGAGAGGAGGGTTGCAGATGCATCATAATTCCTGGAAGAAACTGATGACATAGGAAAAATGGAAACCACTGACCACTGCCTATATGTAAGAAAACAATTTGTGTTCAAAGGATGCAAAATATATAAATGACAGGTAAAAGATACCCATGCCACATCTGATTTGAACATGAGCCCAGCACTGGCTAGTGTCCAAGTCTCTTTGTTTCTTTCTTTTATTTATCTTCATTCCCACGGATGCTTTTGTGTCTCTCCAAACCATGGTTCAGAGACTCAAGAATGTAATAATTTAACCAAGTGCTCTTCAAACTCGGATTTGTGCCAAGAACAGTGGGGAATATGGCAACTCAGGTTGTCAGATAGCTATTTACAAATATCCCTAAATATGAAAGAAAACAACATGAAAACAGCACATTTGGTGTGACTTACAATGAAATTTGAACAGTAAAGTCATGTATATTCTGAAATAATAGTGATACACAGATAATGGGGATGCTGGAATGGTAACTTCCGGGAGGAAGATGCTCTATTCAGTCCCCAAAGTATAAATTCATATATGCTCTTAGATTGGGAAATTCAATGTCAAAGCTTGTGAGGCTGACTTTATGTATGAAGGTCATGAGGCTTGCTTTTCAGTGGTGACTACTTAGAGGGGAAATCCTTTTACATAAACTTTCAATAAAGTGTGTAAAGGGAAAGGTCAGACACTAACCCACACTTGATTGTTCTTTATGGAAGGCCCTCCTAGGCCCAGGGCTCCCTCTCTACCCTTTTCCTTCCCTCCTGTGTTGTCTTTAAACTCACTCAGACATTGTTGCTCTATTCCTTATTCCTTACTAGTTTTTTGTATTGATGTCAGTTCTGCTAATCTCTTCATGTTCAAGTTGGAAAGGACCAAATGGTAACTAAAACACACAGATCTACGGCATTTTAGCAAGAGACTGAAGACTGTTAAAAATAGCGTTGAAAGTAATGGTGGTTTCTCACATTTCAACCTGTCAAAGTTGCATGTAGGTTAGCTCGTGCACACTCTTCATTTCCTACCAGCGTGGCTCACCTCTTAGAAACTGGTCATATGAGAAAAAACAAAAACAAAAAAGGACCAATCTTTTATAAATTGTAAACATGCTTTTTAATCTATCACACTGTGAGGATCTCCAAGGATCTCCAACTCTTCACAAAAATCAAGGTAACAGGAGTTTCCTATTGACATCTTTGAAAATATATCTTTATGAACAGAGCTGCTATGAACATGGTGAGCAAATGTCTTTGTTGTATAGTTAAATATATTTTGGGTATATGCCTAGCAGTGGTCTATCTGGATCTTGAGGAAGCACTATTCCTAACTTTCTGAGAAAGTGCCAGAATGATTTTCAGATTGGTTGTACAAGTTTCCATTCCCACCAACAATGGAGGAGGGTTCCCCTTTCTCCACAACCTCTCCATCATGTGTTAATCACTTGAGGTTTTGATCTTAGCCATTCCGATGGGTGTAAGGTGAAATCTCAGGGTCGTTTTCATTTGATTCTTTCTGATGACTAAGCTCTATTTGAAGTAGCCAAAATCTGGAATGGATAAGAAACTGTGGTACATTTACACAGTGAAATATTACTCAGCCATTGAAAACAAGGAAATTGTGAAATTTGCAGGCAAATGGTGGGAACTAGGAAAGACCATCCTGAGTAAGGTATCCCAGAATCAGGATGAACAAACTAAAATCTATAGTCCTTAAGAAGCTAAACAACAAGGAAGACCCTAGGAAATATGCTCAATCCTCATTCAGAAGGACAAACGCGATAAACATCAGAAGCTAGAGAAGACAGGGAACAGGACAGGAGCCTACCACAGAGGGCTCCTCTGTGGTAGAAAGATTCTACTGATCAAAATATTGACACAGATGCTGAGACTCATAGCCAAACTTTGAGCAGAGTGCAGGGAAGCTAACGGAAGAAGGGGGAGATAGAAAGACCTGGAGGAGACAAGAACTCCAAAAGATCAACAGAGCCATAAAAACTGAGCCCTGGGGACCCTGAAGAGTATGCTACCCCAACCAAGGAAAATGCATGGAGAGGACCTAAAACTCTGGCTCACATGTAGCCCATAGACTCAGTCTCCAACTGGGATCACTAGTAAGTGGAGCAGATCTGTCTCTGACATGAACTCAGTAACAGGCTCTCTGATCATCTTCCCCCTGGGCGAGGGGGGGAGGGATGGGGGACAGGGTGCAATCTTACCAGGTCACAAAGAAGGGTAATGCAGCCAGTCCTGATGAGACCTGATAGGCTAGGGTTAGATGGAAGGGGAGGAGGACCTCCCCTATCAGTGGACTAAGAGGAAGGGTATAGGGGGAGAAGAGGGAGGGAGAGGGGCATTGGGAGGAGATGAGGGAGGGGGCCACAGCAGGGATACAAACTGAACAAAATGTAATAAATGATAACAATAAAAAAAGGAAAATAGACCTTTCTTTACATAGAGAGTCATGCCTGGTCAAAGTGTGGAGTACTAAAAAGGACGGAGTGCCCAGTTGTGAATGGGTCATCTGTACCAATCCTCCATCAGCCAAGGCTGGGGAAACTTTGCAAACAAGAGGACAGAAAGAGTAAGACAGCAATTGGAGGGAGGAATGAGTGGCCTGCTGACTGCAGGATGTGACTGTTGCGCTCACCAACACACTCTATCTGTGTTTACACCCACAGAATCAAGCTAGTTAGAATTCCAGCCTGGGTTAAAGCGAGACCTCCAGGCTTATTTTTTATTGGAGAAATTATTAGCCGTTTATGGCTGCTAAAGAAAGGAGAGCCATTATCCCCTGGGAAGGTGGACACTGCTCAAATGGCACATGTCCACATACCTTTGTACAGACAGACAGCACTAACTGAATTCAGTGGGTCATTAATAATTTTTAAAAAGCAGACTTGAATTTGGGAGTGAGAGACGGTGGGGGCACTAAGGAGAGTTTGGAAGTAGTGAGTTGATATGATCAAATTACACTGTATAAATGGATGATCATTTCAAAGAATGAAACAATTTTTAATATATTTGATTATTATTAAAATGTTGCCTGCTGTTATTTCTGTGTGTATTATATATCAATCCCCAAGAAGAATACAAAGCAAAAAGGCAGGACAGCATAAGCCTTGAAGTTGATAGAAGAAAAATGGAAGTGAGAACAAATCAATCAGTCAGACAAACAAAAAGACGCTATGAGTACATAGTAGCATAGATTTTATAAGACGTCAAGATTTTTATATGAGTGTAATTTTATATATTTAAGTGCCTAATTCCTGATAGTTAAAAAAAAAAAAAAACATACGAAGAAAATGTATCATATAAGACCTGATAGGCTAGGGTCAAATGGAAGTAGAGGAGGACCTCCCCTATCAGTAGACTGGGGGAGGGACTTGGAAGGAGAATAGGTAGGCAGGGTGGGATTGGGGGGGGACAAGGAAGGGGTGCTACAGCTGAAATACAAAGTGAATAATTTGTCTCTAATATTTTACTTAATCACTAAGAGTTCTAGAGATTTTTACTTGAGCTTTATTTTTGTTTCCTACATATAATGAAGATAGATGTGGATGATTTAAAATAAAATATGCTGTCTGTAAAAAGAAAGAAAGAAAGAAAGAAAGAAAGAAAGAAAGAAAGAAAGAAAGAAAGAAAGAAA
>NW_026596240.1:9711234-9760348 GCF_907164565.1 Psammomys obesus | reverse complement strand
AAAGAAAGAAAGAAAGAAAGAAAGAAAGAAAGAAAGAAAGAAAGAAAAAATCTATCATAAAGCCAACATGAGTTAATACAATAAATATGGAATATCTATGGTAAAAATTATGCTGCTTATTTACTTGAACTACATTTGCACATAACACTTAAAACACATTGCTGAGATACCTGTTTTTACACTAACTTCAGCTTCTTGCCTACATCACCTCTCTCACTATTTGAGAAGTGCTGATATTTGATAAGCCACACTAAGATTTGCAGGAACACAGGTTAATTACAATAAAATATATAGACTTTGCGCATGTCATGGGAAAATATCACCTTGTCTAGTTTCTGGAGAGTTTTATTAAAAAAAAACTCTACAGAGAGGTAATATTGAAAAGAACTCATAACTTTATTACAGAAAGCACCATCTCCTGGTTGGTAGAAATGGACACATTTTCCATCTGTCTGTCCTGAGATCTTTTAGAAAGGAATAAGAAACTGTCTCTCCCTGACACTCTTGAGTAGGTCTCCTGCCTGTAGAAGTACAAGCCGCAGGAACCGGAGGTAGAATTTTATTGGTAATATGTTGTCTGTGTGTGCGCACATGCAATGGAAATCAATACTTTTAGCATGCCTCCTATTGGAAATCTTAGGTATATAAATGAGAGCATTTTTTTAAATCGAAATCCATCTTATGTCACCAGGAGGCAGTTGTTGGTTATGATTCCCTCAAAGGAAACACTACTATATCTAAATAAAAGTGCTTTAATTTTCAAACCTTAGCAAAGAGTATGTGTCAAGTAAGTCTGGGATGAATGAAGAAAAACAAATAAATTAATAGCTATGATGTAATGTTAAGTGGGACCAAATTGAGGATGTTTTCATACTTTATATTCACTAGGTAGATCCGTTTAGCCATACTCAAATATGATGTATGAATTTATGAGCAAGAAGAAAATAATGTTTTATTTTTAAGTAAAGATCATCACACAAAGAATAAATTTAGATATTTTAAAAATATGGTCAAGACTCATTCTAGGAGGCTTTGCAGACAGTGTCATATTGATCCAGTGGATTATAAAAACTGAACAAAGATATCTAGGACAGCTGCATTGCTTTGCTGTAAGGTCAATAATGTTCATTTACTATACTCTCTGGTGACGATTAAAGCATATTATTTACAATTGGAAACTAAGAAAATTCTGATCTGTAGGGGAGTAAAAGTTAGATTTAAAAAAAATTAATTCCTCCCTCCTTTATAAATGGAGAAACTGAGTTTCATTCGTGGAAAACCAAGTGTAGAAGTGGAGGAGTTTCCTTTAGGCTTCAATGTCTGTAACAGTATGAGGGTTTTAAGGTAGAGAAAATTTTTCTGAGGGTTTGGAGGATGTAGTTAGGGAACCACAAATTCCCTGCGTGTTGGTAAATCCATCTTACTCCTGTGCTGTCCTTCTTTAGCATTCTTGTAGGGTCTGGATGAATCAGCTTACATAACACAACTGACAGAGATGGTGCACATTGCAAACCTGGCTATTCACATCACTTTGTGAATAAACTTTCAAGGCTTCAAGATGAACTCTCATATCACAGCTACCCACCCCCCATGTAATAAAATGATTTTATTTTGGCTAAGTTTTAGAGTACTTTAAACAGTTCAGTTAGCATATACATTTCTAAATGTTGGAATACTTCTGCATTTGACCAAGGACTGGATGCTTCATACAAATCCTGAAAGCAATGATGGCAATAAAGGGTTGGCATGGCTTCATGGGCAAACTGCTTCTGCCAGAAATATTTACTTGCACAGTTCCTAACATTAATATACAATTCTTAACAGATGCCAAAATTAGTATAAAGCCTGTAAATAGGACTACAGGAAAGGCTCAGTAGTTAAGAATACTTGGTATTCTTTCAGGGGAGCTGTGTTCAGTTCCTGGCACTCATGTCACGCAGCTCACAATCGCTTTTATTCTTGCTCCAGTTAATCTGACTCCCTCTTCTGAATACAGGACATCTGCATGCATGTGCACATGTCCCAACTAGACAGCTCCCTCCCAATTAAATCTAGTTTCCTTTGGCTCTCCACAGTGCCCAGTTTCCTGTTGGCATTAGTCTTTTCCCACAATGTCTCAGACAAGAGTTCATATCTTTGGGAAGAGGGCTGATGATCAGACAGCAGCTTCGTCCCAGCTTTTCGATCCCTCTTAGTAAGCTCTCCATGGCACCCCATGACTATCTCCCACAAACCATGTACTTCTTGGCTCAAAGCTTCCCAAATAGAAAATCCAAGAACATGTTCCCCAAGAACGTGATTGCTGGTTATGAGCAGTAGTCTTTCTCTGACTTTTCTGCAGTCTGAGGTCAGACTGGGATGTGGCTTATGGAAAAAAACTGGTGTGACAGAGGTGATAACAGAACCTGTCAAACATCGGAAAGACTATTTTTGGCCAGGAACCCACCCAACAATTGCATTTTTTAAAATAAACTTACAGGAACCAAACATTTACTTTTATTTGTTACAACTTGGCTTAACCTGTGTTTTTGCTGCTCGAGAACAAACCTATAACGTCAGTGCAAAGGTTGTAGGGACTGTGGCTGCCTCGCTTCCCACTATAACTGTAACATGTTTAGTGCAACTGTGAGACAGTCTCTTCTCGAAGAACCCCATTTCAAAGAAAAATGCACAGGGCCTGTGGCATTAGAGTATTCCCTTCAGATCACACAGCTGAAAGACAACAGAACTCTATTCACATATTCCTCTTTTTGAGTGTGAAACCCATGTTCCACCAAGTAAGAATGAGAACCTGAAGCCTGGCTTTGTCGCTATTTTCTTAGTGTTCTTAGGAAAGTCACTTGACTTTGTCAAACTTCATTTTTTTTCAAACAAAAACTTGTAGCAATGGTAGTTTCTGTTTGAAGATTTATTTTTGTATGCATGCAAATGTACATGGATGTGTGTTTTCTTGTGTGCGTGTGTGTGTGTGTGTGTGCCTGAACCTTGGCTGTTGGTTCCCTTAGAGACCAGAAGTGGCATTGAATTCCCAAGAACGGAAGTTGCAGGTGGTTGTGAGCCACAGTGTGGATGCTGTACTCTTAACCCAGGTCCTCTGAAAGAATAAGTGCACCTAACCTCTGTGGCATATCCCAGCTCCCATAGGTTCTAATCTACAGGAAGATTTAATATGAAGTGCTGAGACAAGTACCTTAGAGTAGTAACTGCACAGTGTCCAGTAGGCTGTTCTCATTCTTACTGGGTTTGCATTTAATATTTTCCATCAAAAGTTTTTTTAACAGAACAAAGAATCTTCAGACTGTTATAAAATAAGCAGGGGTACCATATAGTTTAGATTAGCATGATTGCAATATTTCTAGCTTCCTCTCGACAAAACACAGGCACTAATTATGCTTGGGAGAAGGAAGAGAGAATAGCAAATGCAAAGGAAGCAAGGTTTTTCCACTTTCTTGGGGCTTCACAGGCTTATGAGCTATGAAGTATTTGAAAGGTTATGTTCATAAACTCTCTCTCACACACACACATTGCAAAAATGCACAAATGTAAAATGGAAGCATAAAAGTGGTACTCAACCCTAGTCCGGGAAGTAAGAAGAACATGAATACTATTCATCTAAAATTAGGCAACATATTTGGAAACAGAGTATCAAGGAGCAAAGAAGAAATTGTGTTCTTAGAATTCTTGTGAGGCAGAGGGGAGGGCGAGAATGACTGGGCAGCTGGCCTGGACCAAGAGGTCGAGGCATGTCCAAACCCTGAAAATCTTGAGATCAGCAGGAGCAGGAAACGTTTTCTCTCTGCCCTTCCCAGGCACACAGCCTTGCAGTTCCATCCTCTGCCACCTTGAGGTGGTCATGTAGCCTGCTGCCAGGTTACAAGTTAAACTTCCTCTCTTCGTGTAAGGTCATGTCTGGCAAGCACCTGGAATTCTTCTTGCAAATAAGGCATTCCCAGCCCCTTGGCCCTGGCCAATGATATACTCACCCCAAAATCCTCTACCCACTCCCCACAGGTTTAAATAGCCTTTGTTCCACCCAATTAAATGAGCTGTCGCCCTGAAGCTGTCTCTCAAGGCTGTTTCTCAATCTCACTGCCAATGGAGATTCTGCATTGTACCCACCCACTCTAGCTAAGCTTCCTTCCCTCCAAGTCCAGCTTGGTGCACTATGAACCTGGATACCCAAAGAGGAGAAGCAGACATGGGGCAGCCAACTCTGACATCTTGGAGCTAAAATAAATTGGGGTTACATTCAAGAAAAGTAGCTGGAAATATTGTTACAAGAAAAAAATCATACTACATTGGGGAAGGTGTGTGGTGGATTTGGAGTTCACCCCCTGTGTCTTAGAAAAGGGAGTGGTATGATTTCAATTCAATATTTAAAGTCACCCATGGGTTACTTTTTATAGAATAAATTGGATAAATGCAACAAGTATGTTTTCAAGGACAGCTAAGAGGATATTTTAACTGTCATGTGCAAAATTATTGCTTCTTTCACAGGTCATGACAGAAAAATAAAGGGAAGTAGCTAAATCAACCATCATTTAAGAGTTTAAAGAAATAAAACAAGACCAGAAAGCATACACAGTTGATAAACTAGAAACTATGAAATCCATGCATCTACTTCTTGTTACTGAAGTGAACTTATTATTGAACTTCTTATTACAAACTGAAGTTGTTTTTTGTTTACTTGTTTTGGTTTATTTTTGCTTTGTTTTGTTTTGGATTTTGTTTGGTTTGTTTGTTTTTGTTGGGGAGCCTGGGAAGTTGGGACAGGGTCTTGCTCTGTAACAATAGTTGGTCTCAAACTAACTGTGCAACTCAGCCTGACAACAGACTGAAACTAGTTTTCCAGTCTCATAAATACTGGGGTTCTTCTATGGTAGTTTAGGCAACATCCAACCTAAATTAATTACTTTTAATGTCATCTGATAACTTCACTTTTTTTTTCCCTATAGTCTTAGAAGGGCATTCTTCATTCCTCAGAAAGGCAAGACATTATCAGAATAGTTTGATATGTAAATCCCTGTCTCCAAAATAAAACCTATAATAATAAATAAAACAATCAAAAGATTTCTCATATGCTTCTCAATCCTTTTACCAAAACAAATTTTGCATGAGTTCAGGTACAGCCTGTCATAAACGTGAGTTCAGTGAGGAACATATTTGGTTTAAGACCCATGTGGGCTAAGCAAATACAGATGCCAAGTTATTCCTCAGCTATTTGGCTCTGAATTTAAGAAACCGATAGAAATAAAATTGGATTTCGTAGATATCAAAAGGAGTAAACACATCAGAACAAAAGAGAAAAAAAAAGCACATGGGATTGGTCAAGAAAGACTCCCCTCGAAGAACCAGAATTGTCTGGACGCCATTTCTTAACAGAATACTCTGTACTCTCAGTAAGGACCATACGATTTATATTGAGAGATGGGAAATTTACCTAGTTGGCTGGTGTGAGGAAGGAGGTGATTTCCTAAATGGTATCTGTATTTAGCTTCTTCCAGTGCATATTGCTAAAAATTCTGTGATGGCCTCCTAAAAAAAAATGCATTGGGCTGAAAAAAAAAAAAAAAAAGATTCCTCGGGGGTGGAAAGATAACATAGTCTAAACGTTTCGGTTGCTCCTGCACATGGCAGCTCACAGCCAGCTGTAACTCCAGCAGACCTTAACCTTACACCTTCGGCTGCATCAGGAGGCATCAGGGACACATGAGAGGCCCAAACGTACATGCGGGTAAATGATAGTAGACATAAAAACAATCTTTGGCCAAAATCAAAACCGTGGAAGCTGACTGTGGGCATGCTCAGCCTGCTCATCATTTGCTTCCAAAGGGGTCTAGGTATGTAACCATAAAACGGGGTCCTAACGGTTGTGGAACCAGCAGAAGCAGTGAGGCCCCTTTACTTCCCCACCTCTTCTCGGGTGAAGCAGCTCACAGTGGTTCGCCACAGGGCTGACTCCCCCCTCCCCCCACCCCCGCCCATGCCCAGAGGAAAGAGCTGCGAACACAGAGACCTAGAAGGAGCCTCACAGACAGGCTTTGCTAAGCTTCCTGCTTGCTTCGGCCAGATACACTGCCGGTGTTCTTCCAAAGATTTCTCCAAGGCTGCCAGTTCTCTTCCCACTGACACATACAAGTACATGGTTACTTTTTCCTTCGAACCTTTATTTCCTCCATGAGGTCTATCCTATCTTGGAAATTCATAATAAGTAAATATACTTTTATCTTATTAATTTACCTCTTTTATTCGAGGCCAAGTCATTACCCAGTTACGATAATGAAACCAACAATTTTCCAGACACCAGTGCAGTGAGATGGCTCAGCAGATGGACAGACGTATCCCTAAGCTGGGGGCTCTACATCTGATCCTAAGAACTCAAATGGTAGAGCCAGAGAAGTACCAATCTCACGGGGTCCTGATCTCTGTAACTTGTGTGTGTGTGTGTGTGTGTGTGTGTGTGTGCGCGCGCGCGCGCGCGCGCTAATGTGCGTTTTCGATAGCATATACCGGTCATGGTGTTTATATTGGAGGTCAGAGGAAAATTTTCCTGAGTTGGTTGTTTCTCTCCTACCACCAAAGGTTCCAGGGATCAACTTCAGGTCGTCAGTCTTGAAAGCACTTTAACTTTGGCGCCATCAGCGTCAGAAGCCATAAATCGCTCTTTTCTAAGAGAATGTGATGAAGCACCAGGGGAAGCTATTCTTCACAAATTAAATACAGACAGTTCAGGATCTGGACATTAGAATCACAATGTGCCTAATTGTATTCATCAAGTCACAGATCTCATGGAACCTAAAGGAAGCAATGCAGAGATTAAAATCGCTTCTCTGCCTCCTTACACTAGGCAAATCTGTTACAAAATGAGAGTAAAAGATGGAGTCATATGAAAATGTGATATGAATTTTATTTATATATAACATCAAGAGTTGGTTCCTACAGCTTACTAACATTATACAGCCCTTGAGAGTAGAATTATTTTTTTTATTTTTTACAGAATAATCAGTGGCATCTGAACAGCAATAAAGGGTTATTTGTCTATGCACAATAAAGATCATTATGCGAAATTGCTCCTTGGTCATGGCATATTTTTCTTTTTACTTGAAAAAAAATCATTTAAATGGCTATAAGTTATGGAAAGGACAAAAGGTTGTAAGTTAGACCAGGAAAGAAAACGGGGCAGGAAGCATGGGGTCCTTCATCATTATATGATTTCTGTTTTTCAGATCGATGGCATCCACTGTTAGCTTACTGTCTTTACTCCATTTAGTTGTAGGTGGACTTCCCATCCCTAGACGTTGCTTTTGGAGTAGAAGGAGTAGTCCACAGAGTAATCCCTCTAAACCAATGCAATAGTTGGTAAGGGGAGCGTATAAAGATAAATCAGTAAGATAAAGGGGCCTAGAAAGACTGCTTCGTGGTTAAGAGTGGCTGTTGCTTTTGTAGAGAACTGGACCCACATTGCGGCTCACCACCTCCTAAATGTCAGTGTCAGGGGATCCAACGCCCTCTTCAGGTCTATCTGGGTCCTGCTCAAACATGCACATCAACGCGGAGACAAAATACACTTAAGAAGAAAATGTTAAATCTTCTAAAAGAGGGGGCATAATTTGAAGAAAGGCTGGAAAGGGTTAAGCAAGTGAGAAGAGAAAAGGAGAGGGGCATCTTAAATATGAAAGAAAGGCAGTCACAGGAAAGACAGTGGTTAAGAAAAACAAGAAGAAAAAAAAAGAGGTAAAAAAATCTGAGACAGAGAGGTGTTTTGCCAGATTGCCTGTTCTGTGAACTTAGAGCTGGAATCTGACTTTTTCAAAATACCTGTGTGGAGAGACAGGAGAGCAGTTCTTATTACACACCGCTTTAAACCCGAGGTGACCTCTTATTTTTGGTAATAAAAGTTATAATTTCAGCAAATCGGTTTTATCCATTAACTCCCTACCTGGCTTGATATAACCTCAGATTAAGTTAAATTTGAAGTCCAAGTGCGCTCAGAGGTGCAGGTGAAGGTTGTTGCTATTAAATATAACTGAATAACAGCTGTGTAAAATCCCAGCCACATAAAACCCCTGCTCAGGCAGCCAGGACAAGCTTGCCTGTTCTGCCTGTGAGCGCTGACAGAGTTCACGTTTTCCCATAGTTATCCCTGAAGCTTGCTGCTTGGGTTGACATGTTTTCCAGGGTGTAGTCAAAATGGGGAGATTTCAGTAACAAACGGGCAGATGCCATCACCCACCTCCTCTCTCCCTCTATTCCCTGCCTACCTACATTTTGACTCACTACCATGCCATTGGAACAGTTTCAAGGCGTGGTTTGAGGGCACAAGAATTGGAGCTGAACAATGACAGTTACTAAAACTATAACTTCCAACAATATATTATACATTCATGAGACAACTCTGAAGCCCAGGAGGTGATTGCAGTCAGCTATGATGTATGCTTTACAAGCGCCCTGTTTGGAAGAAGCTGCTCAGGACTCATCACAGGTGGCTTATTCTTCTTAGTTAGGGATTTCAGTCCATACTATGGGCACCTAAAATGAAACACGCTGATGAATGGCTTCTGAAGTTTACTCCTGATATCTCAGAATGGTACAGTGTAATGATCTAGGGATAGAATTTAGTGGAGCCAACTTCTGAGAGCTGCATGGGATGGGATGGTGTAACAGGAAGAGATCCAACGCTGCACAGGTACTTGATTTAAAGTATTTCTGTCTGGGCTCAGAAAATAACCCTAAGCAATAGATGGGCTGGATGCAGGGGTTACATGGCTAGATGCTTAACTTCAGTAGTCTAACTAATTTGAAAAAAGATATGCCTAGGGGAGTCGCAGGAATTAGCTTTGTATGTGTGTATCTGGCAGTTACGGAGAGGATGAAGTGGGGGAAGAAGAGCTGTCCTGAGTGTAGATGGCATCACATTGTCTGGGATCCTGGACCAAGTAAAAGGGGAAAAAAGAGAAAGTGACCTCAGTGATAGGATCCCTGCTCTCTGCTCCTTAGTCTGCCCAAATGTGAGCAGGCAGCGTCAACCCTGCCTCATCCCTTCTTCCACCAAGGCCAAGTGAATCTCTTACAAACATGAACCAAATAAAACCATTTTCTTTTTTTTTATTATACTTTTTCATTTAAAAAAATTTACTTTTTTCTTTTCTTTTATTTATTTTAGTAATTTAGCTACTTTTTTAAATTCGCTTTACATCCTCGTTGTAGCCCCATCTCTCCCTCCTCCCCTTCCAGTCTCATTGTCCCCTTCTTTTACTCCTCCTTCCCCCTTTTCTCATCTGCTCCAGCTCATCAAGTGCATCAGGACTGAACAGGGTCTCTTCACCCCTGGCCTGGCAAAGCAGCTCTGCTATGGGAAAGTGGTCAAAAATCTGACAAGCAAGTCCTTGTCCAACACAGTCCCCACTTTCCTTACTAGAGGACCCAAATGAGGCCTAAGCTGCCCACTTGCTACATCTTTGTATGGGGCCTAGGTCCAGTTGTTGCATGGACCTTGGTTAATGCTTCAGTCTCAGCAAGCCCCTCTTGGACCTGGTTAGTTGGCACTGTTGGTTTTCTTGAGGAGCTGCTGTTACCTCCAGGTCCTTTTCTTTTTCCTCCTACTTTTCCACTATACATGGCCCAATGTTTGACTGTTAGTCTCAGAATCTGTTTTGAGGTGCTCCTGGGCAGTGCCTCTCAGAGGACAACTGTGATATGCTCCTGTCTGCAAGTTTAGCAGATTATCATTCTTAAGTTGGTTCTTGCTCGGGCGTCTGGTGCCAGCAATGAAGGAAGTGGGTAAATAATACAGAAGGGTAGATAATAATCCTATCCCCAAGGGAGGAGCAGTCCTGCTAGGCCACAGAGGAGGGCTTTGCAGCCATCCCTGAAGAGACCTGATAAAACAGGGTCAGATGAAAGGGGAGGAGGTCCTCCCCAATGAGTGGACTTGGAAAGGGGCAGGGAGGAGATGAGGGAGGGAGGGTGGGATTGGGAGGGAATAAGGGAGCGGGATACAGCTGGGATACAGAGTTAACAAAATGTAACTAATAAGAAAAATAAAAAATTAAAAAATAGTATCATGTATGAATAATAATAAAATGTTCCTAAGTGTTTCAAAAAAATATAATACTATCACTATAGTAATAAGCTAAATAACCCTGTTTAGTTCAAGGCAGTGAATTTATTTCTGCAAGGAAACATCCAGAAACTGATCAAGGAGTTGACTGGGGCTTTCTGAGGCATAACTCAGCATGTGAAGTAAAGGGGTCAAGGGAGAGGAGGTCACAGGACAGCCTCCTTCTCCCTCTGAGTCCCTAGCTTAGTTTAACTGGAACATCCAATAGCGGAGTGAATGGTGTTCATTTTAGAACTATCACTTGGTAAATTAATGCTACTTGTTGAAGGGTTAATGGGAAGGACAAAACTGTAGGTGGAAAATCTCTTGTTCAGTGCAGAGTTAAATATTCAGCAAAAAAAAAAAAAAAAAAAAAAAAAATGGGAGTTTTTATTTAATTATTTGCTTCTCTGTTCTTGGTTATGATCAATGTACCCACATGGTTCAAATGACTTGTTAACTACCCACAGAAGGAGATGACATGAATCCAATTAGTGGTGCTCTTTTGAATGGTGTTGATTGCAATCAAAACAGTGACATTTAAAGTATTAGTAATTGTTCGTATTTTGTTGATTGGTGAGAGAAGAGTTCTCTCAATGAATTTTATTCTATGGTAACAACAAGAAATAAGTTTCCTGGCAAATCTCCATTTGCAAAAACTTCAATTATATAAAAAAATTTCTGTGACCTCTTGTACAATAAAATATGCGTGTAAAATATGGTTGCTTTTTTGTATGTGCATGAGCCTGGGTTTATATAGTTATGCTATGATTATATGAAGAAAGTGTGTCAGCATGTAATGGTTGCTATCATTAATTACTAGATAAAAAATTATTTATTTTTGCTTTTACATCCATCTGTGCTGTCAAAAACATCAACTTTCTATCAGATTTCATTTTTGCCATTAGTGATGTTTAAAATTATTTTTCTTAGTCCTTGAGAATTCCATTCATTAATCCTTAGAAAGATGGTATTTACTGAATTTTTCCCCAAAATATCCCCTTTCTAATTTCATATCTTTTAAATTTTTGAAAACTGACTAGGTTCAATTAGTGATGACCGTACACAATGGATATACTGCCAAACAGTGAAGCATGAGGAATGGCCAATGGCCCAGCGCATAAAAAGGAAGGCACCTCTTCTCCCTTCCCAGCACCCCAGCTTCTATCAACTGCCAATAGCTCCTGTCCAAAGGTGTGAAGCCTGGAGCACAACTTCCTTTATCTCTGCATCAGCCTTGCTTGATCTTGTGCAGACAGCTATAGACGCTGTAAGTTAGTGAGTGCAATGGCCATGTCATGTCCAGAGGACACCACTTCACAGCTCCACTGCTCATTCAACAGCTTCCAACTACTTTTTAAAATTTTTATCTTTTATATTAATTACAGTCTATTCACTTTGTATCCCAGCTGTAGCTCCTCCCTTATTTCCACCTACTCCGACCCTCTCCTCTCAAACCCCTCTCCAAGTCCACTGATAGGGGAGGTCCTCCTTCCCTTCCATGACCCTAGCCTATCAGGTCCCATCAGGACTGGCTGCATTGTCTTCCTCTGTGGTTTGGTAAGGCTGCTTCCCCATCAGGGGCAGGTGGTCAAAGAGCCAGCTATTGAGCTCATGTCAGAGACAGTCCCTGTACCCATCACCAGAGAAACCACTTGAATACTGAGCTGCCATACTTTTATTAAAAATATAAACTGTGGAAAGTTTAATTCCTCTCTGTGGTGAGAGGAATTAAAGTTCAGAATCTAGCATTTTATGATTTCTTTTTTATAAGAAAAGGAAAAGTTAAATTGTCAAAATATCAAAATGGCATTTTATTAGTTATGGAAAGAGTATGAGTCAGTTTTAAATTCCTCTGTATATATTATGATTCATTAACACTCTGTCTGAGAGTCGATGTATGCAGTTCATACAATGGTTTACATAACTGGAAGGAAAGAGCTTCAAATGGTAGGTGGATATAGAGACAAAGTAAGCTCATTACAGATCAAACTGTGGTTCCAACTGTGTTTGTACTTTGTATTAATGTACTCCTCTGCGGATATTCAGTTTTATTTCTTCTTCATGCTATCATGATTCATTTTTAATTCAAATGTATATCTTGACAATCAGTAGTACAGGCTTGGCAATCACTATAGGAAAAACAAAAGAAAAGAAGATCCCACTCCCACACCAAATATTGTAGGATTTTGTACCAGTCTTAACTGATAACTTGCTTTTGTTGAGAACTTAGATGAGTACAAAAGAAATTGCTTATTATCTAATTGACTGGCTTATGTAAGCTTCTTTGCATCAGGTGCTTTTTACTGGGATAATAGGTGGGAGGAGGATGAGTGGCCAGGCCTACTTTAAGATGTGGAAAGACAAAGGTCAGTTGAAAACTGTTCTTGTTAAAGGTAGCTCTGCAGTCAACTGCCTCTGCTGGAGAAGTATTCACAAGAGGGGAGGCATTCATGCAATTCAAAGTGGAGAGTTATCCTGCGTGGGCTTCTCCTATACTGATGTAATCGTGTTACAGAACTTAGAAAACTTTCATTGTTTTGCGTAAGCCCAGAGTAAAACATTATGTGGCAAAGAAAAAAAAAAAAAAGTTTGAGAAGAATCATTTGAGAACACTTTTTTACCACTTAACTATTTTTTAATTTGTTTTCTTCTTTCTTTTTAATTCATTTTTCTCTCCTGTAGTACACCCTGCTCCATCCTCTTTTGCCTCCACTCCTCCCAGTTCTACTACCTTCCCATCCCCACTTTCTCCCAGAACCGTTGCTTCTCCATTTCTCTCCAGAAAAGGGCTGGCCTCCCCAGGATATCAGCTGAGCAAGGCATGATAAAATGCAATGTGACTAGGCAGAAATCCTCATGTCTAGGCTGGAAGAGACAACCCAGAAGGAAGAAAAGGGTCTCAGGAGTAGGCAACAGAGTTAGATATAGCCCAACTTCCACTGTAGGAGACTATTTCTACAGTTACTCATAATCTGAGAAAATTTAATAGTAGTGAATAGCAGGTGTGAAAATGTTATCTGTCAGCTTGACACAATCGAGACTAACCAGGGAGATGGGCCTCTGAGCCTGGAGGAGGAGGATACCTTGATTTCATTCGCTGAGATTGGGAACCTGTCTACTACAGATGATATCATTCCCTGGCAAGGAAGAATTTGAGCCAAATGTTGGCAAACAACCATTGCTCTCTTTCTCTAACTGTAGATGTAAGATGACCAGCTGCTTCAAGCTCCTGCTGCTTTGACTTCCCTTCTATGGGGACTATAACTCAGCTGTGGACTAAATCACCCTTTCCTCTTTTAAGGTACTTTCACCAGAGTGTTCTGCCATTCCCTCCCCGTGGTATACAAAACAGCGGGTAAGATCCCTAATTTTGCAAGTGTAATTTGACTTTTTAATCATTCCTGTTAAGTTGGCTAAAGATTTTATGGGATAGATATGGGATTTTTTCTTTTTTAAAGGCTATTTCCTCTAAGATTTATTTTAGTTTTTATGTATACATGTGTGTGCATGCTACACATGTTCAGGTGCGTGTGGAGGCCGAAAGTAGGTGTTGGATCCTGTGGAGCCAGAGATATAGATGCTTGTGAACCATGCACTGTGGGTGCTGGGAATGAACCACTGGTCTCCTATAAAAACAGCAAGCAAAGATCCTGAAGCACGGAATCATTTCTTTAGCCCCCCAGTGTGAGATGGATCTGTGCAACTATATAAACACAAAACATTGTATTTCAGTATTTTGGATGTCAGATTTATTGGTATGTGCCTGAACAAATACACGTTTCTAATAAATTAAGCTCAATTGTAGAACACTTGCCTAGCTCCTGACCTGCCCTAGATATGTATTTTGATATCAAGGCAAAGCAACAAATATTGTCACAATAATACAAATGTCAATACGTTTCCTGGGAAGAATGTTCATTTTCGGTATTCTAGAAAAATCTATTTCATATTGTAAACTGTCTAAATTCCTGTATTGATTTTTTTAAATCAAAATAGAGGGGAAATTTCGAAATGCAGTCTGGCAAAACACAAAACAAACATCCTTTTATTTTCTTGTAGCTTTATTGGCAGTATTTCCTTTAGAGCAGTTTGGACATGAATAAATCAAACAATGAACACTGCCTTTCACAGAAGATAGTAAGTTGCAAGCTTAGAAATTTCTTGGAAGAGTTCATGGAAAGAAGGTCTAAAAATTGCACTGAGGCTAGAGAAATGGCACATTTGGTAATAACAGTGGCTGCTCTACCAGAGCACCTGAGTTCGCTTCTCAGCACCTACATGGCAGCTCACAAGCACCTGTAGCTCCAGCTACAGAGGAATCTGATGCCCTTCTTTAGCATTCCATATAGGTAGTATACTTATGTACACTCTGCAAATGTTCACATGCATAAAATAAAAAACAAAGTCTTTAAAACTACACAGTTGATCTAGGCCTGTCACAGGAGCTCCACAAGAAGACCAGCAAAGACAAAAATTCTGGGTCCAGGGGCCTGCAGAGACTGATGCATCCACCAAGGACTATGTATTGAGAGAATCTGGACCCCTGCTCAGATGCAGCCCATAGGTAACTCAGTCTCCATGTGGGCTCCTTGGTAAGGAGAGCAGGGGCAGTCTCTGACATGAAATTCAGTTGCCTGCTCATTGATCACCTTTCCCTGGCTACCTAGTCATCTCACCGAGGAAGAGGATCCCAGCAGTCCTGATGAGACCTGATAGGCTAGGGTCAGATAGCAGGGGAGGAGGACCTGCCCTATCAGTGGACTAGGGGAGAGGGATACAGTGTGAAGAGGGAGGGAGAGAGGGTGGGAATAGGAGGAAATGAGGAAGGGAGCTACAACTGGGATACAAAGTGAAGAAATAATAAAATAATAAAATAATAATAATAATGAAAAATATTTTGGAAAAGACCTCTACAACTATGAACTTGATTTTGCATTAATATCCTAAACACAGGTCTCAATCAAACTGAAAATGTGTAGTGAAGAGACAGGCCATGGTTCTAGGACTTCTTGATCACATCATACATCAAGTTCCACTTGCAATATACTTTCAAGAGGCTCCAGTAAAACCTTGGTAATCATACTGGTCTCTGTAGTTTAGTGAAACCAGTAATTTAGGCTAGATCATTAGTCCAACCTCTTTTCCTCTATATTAACACAAACAATTGTGCTCCCCTAAATTTATTACGTTTTTCAATACTTAGTTGGTTTTAGTTTGTAGAGTGTAATAGACACTAGTTGTTCTATCTTCCCTCACCTGTGCAATGTAATTGCTTAATTTTAGCATTACATTCTTGTAGTTATTCGAAGCTTAATTTTGGAGGCTCTTATCTCCAGTGAGTGCAGTGTACACAGCTTCTGTCTGCCGTTTTCCATCCTTCTCACGGTGCTGTGTTAGAAAGATGAGCTGCGTCTGAGTCAAAGCCAGAATGACACTTCTTCCTTTTGACTGCAGGTTCTAAGTCCCGCTACAAGCATTGCTGCATGCACTTTGTTTACAAGTTACAGAAATAACAATACTGTCCTGCATTTACATTTTGACTGAAATATATCTAAAATGCTAACAATGCTAACACAGTCGATACTTAGCAAACAGTAGTGTTTTTTATTCCTCCCACAGGTGTAGGCATTGAACCCTAAGACTTGTGTGTGTTAGACAAGCACTCTAGCACTGAGCTAACTCCCCAACCTCAAAAGTATCTGTTTTTAATTAAATACTTTCTTCATTTTTCCATTCTATAGCCTCTCTAGAGTTCTCTTTATCTTATTCTTTATATGTTCTCATTTTAGTGGATCAAAGTTCTTATAGGGAATTACAATATTTTAGCTTAAGGCAATTTGTGCATTATATATTTCACCTTGTTTTAAAATCTTTTAAGTGTCTGAGTATGGAAAGAAGACTTCCATTGCACTTTTCTAGACTCAGTCTACTTTGAACGCTTCTCAAAGCCTGCAGAGCACTTCCCACACTGAGGTCTAAGTAGCTAACTCCACAAACCAATCCATTTCATGTCTAGATTCTATGCACTCAGCACCACCTCATTCATCCTTCCTTGGCTTGGATCAGTCTGGTCAGCCTGGATTTTCTATAACACAGGCACACTCTTGCCTCAGGACCTGTTCCATGTCTTCTCTCTGCCTGTGGTGCTCAGCTGATGTTTTACCATACCCGTGTATCTTGAAGTTTTTGCTTCCATTTAACCTACTCAGAAAGGCATATGATGTTCAACATCCTGCCCCATCACAGCATTCCCGCTCCCCTTTATCTTTGGCAATTTTTTCCTACTGTATTGTATTTCATTTATTATTTTAAAATCACTACTTAACCTACATAAGTGATACTTATTTAGATAAAACTAAATTATGTGAAGACATTTTTTTCTTTCTTCAGTTCTTTTAAAACATCCTCTGGACAGGGTCTCACTATGTAGCCCAGTATATCCTAGAATTTATTAGAATATATATCCTAAGGTGGCTTCAAACTCATGGCAGTTCTCCAGAGTGCTATTGAGTACTGGATTATGGACTTGAGCTATCATGTGTAGTTTCATGTGTACTTTTTTTTCAGCCTTCCTAAAGCTGTGACCTTTTTTTAAATTTTTTTTTAATTTTATTTTTCTTTTTAGTTACATTTTGTTAACTCTGTGTCCCAGCTGTATCCCGCTCCCTCATTCCCTCCCCAACCCCACACTCTCTCCCTGGTCTCCTCCCTGCCCCTTTCCAAGTCTACTGATAGGGGAGGACCTCCTCCCCTTTCATTTGACCCTGTTTTATCAGGTACCTTCAGGGCTGGCTGCAAAGTCCTCCTCTGTTTTTTTTATTAATTACACTTTATTCATTTTGTATCCCCCCATAAGTCCCTCCCTCCTCCCCTCCCGGTCCCACCCTCCCTCCCCTTTCTGCATGCATGCCACTCCCCAAGTCCACTGATAGGGGAGGTTCTCCTCTCCTTTCTGATCTTAGTCTATCAGTTCTCATCAAAAGTGACTGCATTGTCCTCTACTGTGGCCTGGTAAGGCTGCTCCCCCCTCAGGGAGAGGTGATCAACGAGCAGGCCAATCAGATTATGTCAGAGGCAGTCCCTCTTCCCATTACTATGTACCCACTTGGACACTGAACTGCCATGGGCTAGATCTGTGCAGGGGTTCTAGGTTATCTCCATGAATAGTCCTTGGTTGGAGTATGAGTCTTTGGGAAGTTCCCTGTGTTCAAATTATCTTGTTCTGTTGCTCTCCTTGTGGAGTTCCCATCCCCTCCAGCTCTTACTATTTCCCACTTCTTACATAAAATTCCATTCATTCTGCCCAACAGTTGGTCATCAGGCTCAGCATCTGCTTTGACAGTCTATACTGCAGAGGCTTTCAGAGGCCCTCTTTGGCAGGTTCCAAGGTTGTTTCCTATTTTCTTCTGGCTTTCAGAGGCCCTCTGTAGCAGGTTCCTAGGTTGTTTCCTGTGTACTTTTAATACGTGTATTTTTCTTTTTTTCTGATAAACTGCCTATCTTTTATGAGATACACAAAGAGCTTGTGATTCTTAAAAATGAATACACTAATTTTATCTTATAAATGTTTAGAATCCTAATCTATTGTAATTTTGTTGTTGTTGCCTCTTTGTTGTGATAAGGAAAGGATGGTTTTCCATTTTCTCCCAAAATTCTTTTTGTTTGTTGAAGAAGGTTAAATGGAAATCTCTCTTGAATTTTCAAAACGCACTATTTGTAGTCAATGAAAATTTGCTTTCTCTTACATTTTCATCCCTAACAGACTTCTATAAGTAATCAATTTTCTAGTAGGCATCCTCTTTTATTTAAATTTGCTCATTAGTTTGTTAATTTATTTAATTCTTTAACTTTTCTAATTAATTTGTAAAAAATCTCACACTGGAGAAAACATCGTTTAATACAAATACTCAGCATGGTCATTGAGGTCTAGAAGACCTAGGTATTTCCACAAATTCTGATAGTTTCTAGTTGTTTGGTCTCAGATGCCATAAGCTCCAATTTTTGAATCTTTAAATAAAAACAAAACTCTGTTTTCCCCTGTGACTCTGAGCTGACTGAGGGGCTGCCATGGAATCCTGTGTATGAGGCTGACAGCCGCGCTCTGAACATTTTCCTGGCACAAAGGCATGCCTGACCTAGATGTGGTTGGCAGGTCCATATTCTCTCCTGGGCACAGCCTTCTGGGTCTCATTTCTATCTTTAAGTCAGTCAGTATGTTTCACGTAGAAGCTGCAGTGCTGCCTGTAACGTGTCCTCTGCTAATCTGCCAGGTTTAATACCTCCTGGACATCACGTGAGAACTGACTGCAGGGCACAGTGAGCATTTGTCTGCAGATGGGCTGAAAGCAGAAATTTCAGGCTGTGTACACCCCACAGCCTCCTTCTTACCCTTACCCTGTGTCTTTGCTGTTGGAGCACAGTCTCATCTGCAGACAGAATGGAGGAGTTCCAGACTTCTAATAGAGTTCACTGACAGAGTCAAGTGTCTGTCAGATTTCTTCTGCACATTGGAGCTTGTTGACTCCTGAATAGTAATTTTAGAGCTGGAGAGATGGTTCAGTCAGTAAGGTGTTTGCTGTGTAAACAACAGAACTTCTGCAGCATCCTAAGAAATTCTGAAAAAAAACTGGGCATGCCAGGACTGCTTCTGATTGTAACCCTAGTAACTAGGGGAGATCCCACGGACTCTTCTGACAGCCACCACTGCATAACGGTTGAGCTTCTGGCCAGTGAGGGTTCAGCCTTAAATGGTAAGGTGGAGGGGGCCTGAGTAACAATAACTGCAGTTGATCTCTGTCTCATTTCACTTGTACATACGTTCATCTGAACACGAGTGCATGTGCTCACACAGACACACAAATATACACAGACAGTTTTCCCGATCCTTCTTTGAAATGATTGACAGACAGACATATAGGCTCTCAGCATTTCCTCTGGCAGCCTCACTTTTCTAGCAGGTAAACTACAATTTTTTTGACCTGTTACTCTAAGGTACATTTATATGTTCTCCAGACTAACTTGAAATTTATTTTTGGAAACTTTTTAAAAATAGTATTTTATGGGATTTTATTTTATTAATTTACCATAACATGGGTGTGTGCTATCTTTTCTTTAATTCTGCCTTCAGAATGCTGGCAGCCAACTGAGTTGCTGATTCTTGTGCAGTGGAAAGCCCAGGAGCACTTGGTCAGCATGGGCCTGCAGGTGTCACCACGGCCAGCATTCCTACGCACTTCACTTTTAAAATGCCACCAATTTTGGTGGCTAAGTACGATCTTCTTTCTGAAACTTCACTTCCACATTTGCAGCTGCAGCAGCAACAGCAGCAAAAGGAAAAAGACAGTTTACGCATTAATATTTTGAAGTTACTGTTATTCAAAACTGCTCTTATTTTCGGAAATCAAATATATATTAATAGGGATTAACTTATTCGAAGGTGACATTTCTGTGACTATGAGGGACACATTATACTCCATTTCCTCCACTGTGAGATGTAGTCACTTAAGGAATATTTCACTTTTATATGATAAGATACCTACATAAAGATGATTTTATTATAAAATAAGTCCTGCTGGAATGTTATTATGACATCAACAGAGATGCCCATACATGTGCATATCTAAGCAGACATTGTATGAGCTCCATCAGAAAGCCTGTGCACCTGACTGGTGGAATTAGAGATTTCTGACCGCCATTATTCCAAGAAACTGGTCGGCTCTCCTTGTCCTGAGACCCACAGTTGCGACATTTGAACAGACTTGATTTCAGGAAACCACATTTAAGCATACTACCCTATAGTTGAAAACACCGTGGCATTTTGTTGTGTTGTTGTTGTTTGTTTGTTTTTACCATTTCAGTTACGTCTCATTCCAAAGCTAACTTCTTGCCAAAGTCTCCCTCAACCGCTTCACCCAGCATATCTACTTCTGCCTCTCCTTTATGCTCCACTTTCTCTTCTTTATTTTAGTGCCATGTTATTGAATATTTACTTATTTTTATTATGTGTCTTCTTTCTATAATTCCATAATGACAATGTGGTGAAAGCAAATGATTTTCTGTTGTCCAAATTAGCACCTGGAATAGAGCAGATGTTCAGTGAATATGTGCCAAACGCATAACTAGAAAAACTTTGTTTATTTGGTGATGTATTTGTTAGTGCTTTCAATTTATAGTGAGAAAAGCTGAGTTTGCAAACAGAAGGTCAACAGGTAGAGACAATGTGATATATGTAAATGTTGAGGTCTCTAAGCTCTTTGTTTCTTGACCATCCATCCAACCTAAAGTGCTTGAATGTGTCACTGTAGACACTGAGTAGATAGTAAGTAAATCTCCCTAGCCTCTCCCACCCTCAGACTTCTCCTCACTTAAAGATAGTGGAAGAATTGAAGAATGCACTTCATTTCTACAGCACAGCCAAGATGTCCCTGGAAACTGGTATTCTTTGAAATCACTTTCCCAATGTATCTTCTCCAATGAAGCCCAGTGGCTTTATTTTACCAATTAGGATGTACACTAAGATTTGTAGCCAGTGACATGGAAAACCATGTAAAGACCACAGGTGCAGTTTTTGCATCTGGGGGATATACATGCAGATAAAACAAATATCACAGGAAATGGGAGGGACCGCATTCTGAGATATATCTTAGAAACTAAAACCAGGTTGTTGGTGAAGTTCTCAAAAGAATAAGATTGCATTGAGTCAATTTTATTTGCCTTGGAAAACTTAGTATGTTTCTGGTTTCATTAAATGCATATTTGAAGGATTAGAGTGATGGCTCTGCATTTAAGAGTATTTGCTAGTCTACCAAAGGGAGTAAATTTAGTTTTCATCACTCATGCTAGACAGATTGCAACCATCTAAAACTGTTGATGCTCTCATCTGTCCTATGAGGGTACTCCCAAACACACACACACACACACACACACACACACACACACACACACACAATCTTTAAAAAGTATATGTACATATATATATATATGTATGCATATAAAAATTTTATCTTCAACCTTGAATTGATAACATAAGCAATAGTAGGTGGTAGTCAAGAAGGCCCCTTAGTAAACAAAAGGGATTAACTGCATAATTTAAACGTTCAAAATTTACAGTAAAGTTATGAACTATGTTATGTTATAAGTTTAATGAGAAAACTTAAATAACAATGAAATCTGACAGTAATGGTTCTCTGAAGATTGTATGACTACATACATAGAAGAAATTAATTATTTTTGGCACATTGTTACTCCTGGCCAAAGGTTAGGCATTCACATTCAAGGCAATAGTTGTAAATATAAATACCAAAATAACAGTAAATTAATTGCAACAAACTTGTCTATAGATCGTTGACCTTTAAATACTATTTTATTTTCACATGCACAGAAAGAGGAGGAGGTTAGAACTGGGAAGAAATTATGAACTAGGTATTAGACTTAATTCAGAAATAAAGTCATTTATTCTGTCAAGGTGTTTGTATTCTCTTGATTAATCCCCTACTGACAGTCAGAAATGATTGTAATTTATCCACCATAGGTCACAATTTTAATATTCTTTGCAAGAATTTGACACTACAAGTTACTTAATAGGATACACACACACACACACACACACACACACACACACACACACACACATACACACACCTTATGTAGGAAGCACAATTTACATTTCAAAGTGAAGAATTATTTTTCCAGTTAGTAAGTGGGAGTATCTAGTATATAACACTGTGCATATAATAAAATGTCATGAATTATTTCTGAATCTGAGACCATTCAAGCAAAGCCCCTGATGAAAACTCATTCCAGCTTCAGTTGCCCCCCAGCAAATGAAATACTGTATTGTTACAGTATAAACATTTAATGACATATTATGGGGTGTTGACTCATTATTGCTCAGACTGTAAAGAAAATAAGGATCCACTTGCCCAAGAACACTGTTTTAATAAGGACCATGAGTCAGACAGTTTCCTGTTCATACAAGACATCATGAAGATTAGGGCCCTGTCTTCAGGGTCTGGCTGAATTTACCTGAGTGCACAAACTATGATCCTATTTCTTTTAGATTTCCTGCCTCATGTTCAAAATCTGTAATGAAGCCTTCATAGGCTATTTGTTATTGCAACTAAATTAAAGACACAATCTTTTTGTTATTCTTTACTTTTGAGAATTATATAGTTACATCATTACTCTCTTTCTTTTCCTCCTTCCAAATCATCTCATATAGCCCTCTTGGCTTTCCTTCCAATTCATAACTTTTTTCATTTATTATTATTGTATGGGGTACACACCTATACATATATATTCTTAAATACAACCTTCATACAATGTTACTTCTTTACATGCTGTCATTGCTGACCATAATATGTGTCTACCATGAGGAAGACAACTGCTCCCATTCTCACCATTTCTCATTGCTTATAGTTCTTTGTGTAGGGTTGTGGCCTTGTGACCTTTTCCCATTCAGTTGATCATGTCTACTCTTGTCTTTGTTCAGCTTGTGTTTGAGCAGTCAAAGTTGGTGAGACTTTATGGCTGTAACTTTCTTACACTACTAGGAGACAAAATCTCATAGAAAACTTACAGATACTACTGATTTTACAATCTTTCTGCCCCCTCTTCCACAGTGTTCCCTGAGCTTTTGGTGTGGTCTTTGTTTTGTAGATACATCCCTTTGGACCGGGCTCCACAACTCTGCATTCTGACTTGTTGTGGTTTTCTGCAGTGGTCACACACTTTCTCTTACCTTTGAGCCTTTGTCTCCTGTCCATCTTGTGTCCTCGTTTTATCTAAGTCGTTTTTATTTTTGAGGTAGGCCTCAATTAGCTTTGAGATATCTGCTTACATTGTATTCCTTCACGCCAGACATTATCCTGTCTCGAGATATTTCAGCTGCTATAGCACAATACATATTCCCTCTAGAAAGATGCTTTCTATTCTCATTGATAACAGATGTTGTTTTACTTATTAATTTATTAACCCTATGAGGATGAGAACCTTGTAAACTTTTCTCCAGAACAATATAGTATATTCAATTAATATCTGTTACATAGAAAGAAGAAAAAAAAGTAAGCTGGCAATAAAAATTAAATGCTGAAAGACCTAAGGCAAAATGTTTATATTTTAGAAGATTAAGAAAAAGACACTGATCAATCACTTTCATGTTACTATTTTAAGCATGAACAGGAATCTACTAGATATCACTTAAAGGTAGAAATGATGTATTTATAGGCAAAAGTGTTTGGTAAAACTTTGTTGGAAGAATTCTTGTATGGAGTAACAGTTTTCTGAAAAACAGGGCTTGATGAAATATGCAAAGGCTTTGGAATTGAAGAGACAATATATCTGAGTATTTTATGAGTTCTTGATCATGGGATGAGAGATTAAGAAAAAACAGTTATTGACCAAGAATTTGAACAATTTGTCAACTTCAGAATTTTAGAGATGTTTGTGATATCCATATTCTACATCAATGCCAGTGGACACAAGGTTATAGTGCATTTGTAGCCTTTTCTGATTCTTGAGCCCATGGCACTCTTTACAACAAAGCACCTTGAAGACCAGATACACCCAGAGTGGAACACTGGTGGAAATTCTGTACCAAAATGTTATCTATTAAAGTTCAGTATTACACAGAATACTTCTTGAGTTATCATAACTGTGGAGGTCTATGTACTCGGACAGAACCAAACATTTTTTTCATTCTGCTAAATAAGTATGGCAAATTGAGCAAATTATGCCTAAAACTTTAGATACTTTATTGAACAAAATGAATTATTTAATATGGAAGGTAAATTTTACTTTAAGAAAGATAAAATAGGGTTGCAGTTATAGCTAAGTGGTAGAGGGCTTACTGAGCATGTAAAAAGCCCGGGGCTCCACCTTTAGTACAGCAAAAATAAAATAAAGGCAAAAGCAGTATTTTTTGTTTGATTTTTGTGTTTTCGCAGGAGCCCTATTTGTTATTTCCGGTAGCAGAACGTACGCTTATGGCAAACTTGACAGCCCCTCATTCCTCCATAAGTTTTGCTTAGTAGATTCACCCTTAAGAGGACCATGCATGGAGATAACCTAGAACCCCTGCTCAGATGTAGCTCATAGACTGAGTCTCCAAATGGGCTCCCTAGTAATGGGAACAGGGGCTGTCTCTGATATGAACTCAATGACTGGCTCTTTGGTCACCTCCCCCTGAGGGGGAAGCAACCTTACCAGGCCACAGAGAAAGACAATGCAGCCACTCCTGATGAGACCTGATAGGGTAGATTCAGAGGGAAGGGGAAGAGAACTTCCCCTGTCAGTGGACTTGGGGAGGGGTATGAGAGGAGAAGAGGGAGGGAGGGAGGGAGGGAGGAATCAGGACGGGACAAAGGAGAGGGCTACAGCTGGGATACAAAGTGAATAAACTGTAATTAATAAAATATTAAAAATTAAAAAATTAACAAAGAGCCTATAGCACCAACTCACAAGTAGAATCCTAAAAAGGTCCAGGGTGCCTTTTAAAGGAGTCCAATCTCCATAAGAAATAACAGTTCTTTCCAAGACTATGACCTCATGGCTTAACTGAAAGCAAAGACCTTTGCCAGTAAGAAAGTATGACCACGCAGTGGAGAAGAGCTGAGCATGATAAAAAGAGTTAGCACCATCACATTTCAGCATGATGTCTAGCTGTGCCTCTGAAACTATGTAACTTCGAGATAAACCAAAGACTTGCATCCTCCATCTTTTTACAAATTTCATTAAGCTCTATCTGTTTTAATTTAAGGAGTCTCGATTAATACAAGTACAGCTATCATTTCCAGTCAGAAATGAAAAACCCATATTTTCTAAAGAGCATTACAATACAGTTCTCCTTTCCATAATTCCTCCCATTACAAAATAGTTTCTGAGAGCCAAATACTTCACAATGATGTAAATTGTACCACTAAAATCTTTGCATTTCTCAGATCCCTCTGTATTTCATCCAACCCATGTTATAAATCATTAAGTCTTATTGTTCCCAAAATAGTAGTTACCAATGTACTTTACTCTTTAATATATTTAAAAATTCAGATTGCAATTTTACTCCTTTATGACTAGTTACATTTGAATAACTTCTGAATTTCCCAAGAAAGGTCACAAAATGAAAATAAGATGAAGAAGAAGAGAAGAATGAGCAGGAAAAGGAGGAAGAGAAGAATAAGAACGAGGAGGAGTAAGAGGAGAAAAGAAAGAAGAAAAAGAAGAGAAGGAAGAAGATCATCTAATGGGATTGGAAATACCATGGTGGTGATTGTCATACAACAGGGAACGGTGATATAGTTGACAGATAGGTTTACTCAGCAAATAATTATTTATTGAGCAAATATTGTACAACAGTAATTATTGGGAAAGGCTAATATATTCATCCTGATTGTGAAAAAGACTGCAGAAATGAAGAAACCCATGAGAAAGAGAGAGCAGAACATTTGCAGAGAAATTTCCTGACTCTCGTGTAAGAGAAGATGGACTTGGCTAAAAAGCACATTAAAAAGTTATTCATTCGGTCTCCAATCTCAGTAGCCTGTGCAATAATAGAAAGTGAAAGCACAAAGTTCTCTTCTGACCAGCTTCTAAGATAATAGTAACTAATGTTGTCAAGAATACACAACAATGAGGACTAAAAATTACTATGGGAAATGAGTAAAAATGGCCAAGTTCCTCTGGAAAAATTTTGATAATTTCTTTAATTGGAAATATTTGCCAAAACAAACTTGTGACATCCCTCTTAGATAATCACCTAAGCTAATGCAACTTTGCCCTCACAGAAGCTCCTATCTGTTATGTACAGCAGTCATATTTAGCAACACACACACTGAAGAGCGTCTGAATGTCATTCCTGACCGATCATCTAGACAAACCATGGTGCTTTCCCCAGACAGTATTACATACCAAAGACGGAATGAATAATACATTTATACAACCTTTCAGAATGGCTAACAAGGTGGCACGTGGGAAACTGGTGTGCTGTTTTCCCAGGGCGTATGAAAATGGTAAGCTGTGAGCACAAAACCAGGGTGCATCCTTTGCCTCACCTACAGTGTGCAACTTTGGAAGACTGTCACATAGAGCAGCACTTGGCAAGGGCACTGAAGCACTCCATTTTCCAGCTGACATAGCAATTGCTCAACCAAGAACTAAGCCTCATGGAGGACTCAGGAGACAGCGTATTCAGTAAAATTCTATCTATGCAATCATGACAATTGAAGTTTGATCTCCAGAACCAAGGTATACTGGTTTTGTGTTAGGAAGATGGAGGCAGGAGGATTCATGGGACTTACTGCCAAGACAGTAACACTACATCCAAACAAAGTTGACAGTGTCTTAGAAATGATATTTAAGGTTTTCCTTTAGCCTCTGAACACGCACACAGTGAACACACACACAAACATAAAATACACACACACACACCTCACAGAGTGGTCAATAGCAGGAAAGAGAACAATAATTATGTTTGTTGACAATAAATAAAAAAGTTAAAAATGAATAAATAGCAAACCATTTAAATACTACATATACAATATCATAAAACATGCTAAAATAAATGTTAATCAATGAAAACAGATCATGGTGAAGGGACACAATCTGACTTATTTGTCCATAAATGTTAATAACTAGTTCATGAACGAATATCGAATGGCAGAGAAGCACTTAAAGAAATGCTCAACCTCATTAGCCATTAGGGAAATGCAAATCAAAACAACCCTGAGATTTCACCTTACACCCATCAGAATGGCCAAGATCAAAAACTCAAGTGACAGCACATGCTGGAGAGGTTGTGGAGAAAGGGGAACCCTTCTCCACTGCTGGTGGGAATGTAAACTTGTACAACCACTCTGGAAATCAATCTGGCGCTTTCTCAGACAACTAGGAATAGCGCTTCCTCAAGATCCAGCCATACCATTCCTAGGCATATACCCAAAAGAGGCTCAAGTACACAAAAAGGACATTTGCTCAACCACGTTTGTAGCAGGTTTATTTGTAATAGCCAGAAGCTGGAAACAACCCAGATGCCCCTCAACTGAAGAATGGATGCAGAAACTGTGGTACATCTATACAATGGAGTATTACTCAGCAATGAAAAATAAGGAAATCATGAAATTTGCAGGTAAATGGTGGGACCTGGAAAGGATCATCCTGAGTGAGTTGTCCCAGAAGCAAAAAGATTTTGCATATTTGTTGATTAAAAATTATACTAAAATAAAATGCAAATAAATCCAAATTTTAGGCAATATGTGGAACATTGATCGAGTTACATATAGTTGATATGATACTAAAAAAATACTCAGCTAGGCTTAGTGGTGTATAACTTTAATCCACACTTGGGAGGCAGAGACAGAAAAAATTCTATAAGTTTGAGGCCAGCCAGGTGTATGTAGTTCTATGACAGCCAGAGCTATACAGTGAGATCCTCACTCAAAACAAACAAACATGTTCTGTCTCTTTTTTAAACAATGTTTAAAATTAATATACAACATATTTCAAAAATTCTCATGTAACCATGCAGAGACATATGTGTGTGGTCCTCATAGTGACATGAAGGCCTAGGCAACTAGGATATGGAAATTTTAGTTTAAGCTTTTAAGGTGTACAAGAGTCTTCAACACTTTTCAAGGCTCCCTGAGGGAATTCTACTCCTGTAAATTAGAACAGGAAGTGACTATGCATGCAGCAAGTAGTACACGATGCCTTTGTAGTGGCAGAACCACTGTTATTGTCTAGCTCAGTGGAATGCAGATAAGCAATAGTCAAAGACTCATTAAATAGTGATAATGTCACCAAAGTAATTCTGAACACTGTGTTGGTGCCTAAATGGATATAATCATAATAGATCTTTAAAGGAGTAATTACAGAATAAAAAGATAGTTTGCAAATTTTTGGTGTAAAACACAAAATATACATATATATGTAAATTAGATAGGTACACACATACATACATATGTAATTTTATTTGAGTTCTGAGACACAGCATAATACAATCCAAGTTGGCCTGGAACTCAGCATGCTGCTGAGAATGAGTTTGGTGCCTGTTCTTCCAGCCTCCATCTCCTGGGTGCTGGATTTCAGACATGTGTGCCATACTTGGCTCATAACACATGTTACCTTCAGTTTTTTAAAAAGTTATAGCAATAAAAGCAAACACAATCCATCCATCAACACACACACATATGAAAGATAATATTTCGTTTTATGTATCCCTTAATTTTTCATGAACGGCAGAGTCGGAACCACCCTGCTTGTCAGGCACACAGTCTCCACTCTCCTTCACAGACTCACACTGTCCCCTCCCCCGGCCAGGGGTGCTTCAGAAGTGGACATCCTTGCTCTCTGACTTGCATTTGGGTTGACCAAGACAGAATGCTAACAGGCTTGATCTGTAGAAGGATATTGAAGGTATTTATTTCTGCCCCTGTTGTCTGTGATTTGACAATGGTTACATGACCTGACCAAAGGCCATAACTCCTGTCAAGTAAGTTAACTCTGCAGCTGCAGTTTCCTGAGAATCAAGTTACCATAAGCTTTTGTCTCATTCCAGGACAGGTGAGGCCACGAGGCCGCATAAACACGGGGGCTACAGCATGTTTTGTCCATGTTTCCCGCCTCTGAAAGTAAAACCTTTGTTAAAACCTGTTCTTAATCACCTCATTTTCATCCAGTTGTTTCCAGATACCAAATAATCACTTTGCAAAAATATTAGCAGTGCACAAAAGGCACTTCATAGTTACAACAAAAGCTATATTAAAAATAAGAACTGAAGACTATTAAATGCATGCAAATATGATTAAAAGGCCTCTGGGAGCATTTGCAGTGATGTCAGGAAGAGGGCAGGGTGATGTTTTAGTCCATTTCCTAAGGTAAAAGTGTACCAGAGGATTTGGTGACACCAGTGAGAAAATGGAACAATTCAGACAGACAGAGATGACACACTGCTATCAATTTAATATTAGAGAGTATCAAAAGCCACTGACAAGTGCACCTGCCTTAGCCACACACAAAACAAATACATCACAGGTGAAACCAGTCTCCTCTCTTGTTTCCTAGAAAATTGCATAGAAGTGTTAAATCATTTATTCAGAATTAAAGGGAAAAATAAAACTAGAAAGTTCTTACAACTGGTATAAAAATAGCTCAGGAGAAATGGAAGCTCTGGAATACTGTTAAAGCAGGAAGAGAAATTGTTCTCTTGGACATAAAAGTTTATTTTCATAATCCTGTGTAGTTTATGCTAATTTAGTTAACACTAAGCATTTCACCATTGTACTAGAAAATCAACCACCTGTGATGATACTACTCTTAGTTTTGATGACAGTGTGTATAGGGGGACTCGGCAGGTTACTCCCGCATTCGCAGGGAAGATGAATGTACCCAGAACAAAGACAAGTTTTGCTTGAGAACAAGAAAGAAAGAGGGCAAATTCTCTGTATTGCCCCACCCAAGCAAAGATGCTTATAGTCACTGTGAAAGGATAACTTCTTAAAAACCAGGACAGGATAATCATCAGCAACTGGAGACATGGCTCAGAGGGTAAGAGCCATTGCTGTGATAGAATGGATTCCACACTTCAAACCCTAGCACCTCCATAAAAACCAGAACAAAGTATGCCAACCGCAAAGCTATCAAAATAAAGTCCCGGCATATTTGAGACTGTGTCACGAAAGTCAGTTTCCACGTTCAGTGTTTAAAGTAAAGGTACCAAGAGAGTGTCAACACACCCCTGCCGTCTACCACACAGAGCTGTAAACTGCAGCAAGTCTGCAGCGGCACATGCCACCTGGCTAATAAGGGGATTTAACTTCAGGAAGACTTTCCGCTCAGACATTCTTTTTTCTTACAATTTAATCTAATTTAATGATGCTGAGGTGTTAGCAAATGGATTTAGAAAAATTTGAGGAAAAAGTGATAAAGTTGATATAAAAACTGATGACCCTGAGCAACGGACTATCATGGACTGTGTAGCTACATGTTTAATTCTATGGTAATTAGTAGCCCCGTTATCAAGATTCCAACCGTAAAACCCACATGAGAAAATAGAAAGTTAATATCCACACAACACATTTTTATAAAGTGATTAAAATAGGGTAGCAAAGCAAGTGAAAATTATAGGAAAAAATTGATGCTCTACATTGTCAATCTCAGTTGACAATTTAATATCTAAATATCATGTAAAAAGTTGTTTGGCCTCAGCAGTAGTTAAGGAGTAAGTGATAAAATATACCGCTGCTGGGAAATGTCACATTATTCATCACACCGAAAAAAATTAAACATGCAAACAAACAAAATCTCTATTTGTGAAAATATAAATTATTATGAGCCAACCTCACATCAAGTGTAGGAACCTCACAATTAAAAAGTGTATTTTCTTAGTCAAGGTATTTCCGGTTAGTTTCAAATTCAGGGGTAAAGCAGTTACAATTGAAGATGTAAGTTTGACAGTTTTTATTGCAGCATTTACTACATTATAATGTAAAAGACATGAAAAAAATTGAGTTCCCTTTAGTGGTGTGATGGCAAAAGGCCTGATGGAAAATAGAAACCTTGAAAGATTAAAACAAACGGAAATAAACCAAATGATGCAGAAATATTTCCATGTGCTTTTTCTTTTTTGTTTGAGGAATTGTCTTTAATTTTTTTTTAATTAGTTAATTACAATTCATTCACTTTGTATCCCGACTGCAGCCCCCTCCTTCGGCTCCTCCCACTTCCACCCAGCAACCCTCTTCTCCCCCTAAGCCCCTTTCCTGATAAGTGAGGATCTCCTCTACTATCTAATCATAGCCTGTCAGGTCTCATCAGGACTAGCTGCATCATCTTCCTCTGTGGAGTGGCAAGGCTGCAACCCCCAATGGGAGATCAAAGAGCCAGTTCATATTAGAGACAGTCCCTGTCCCCTTACTAGGCCACCTACTTGGTTCTGATCTGCTATGGACTAAATCTGTGCAGGGATTCTAGGTGCTCACCATGCATGGTCCTTGGTTGGAGTATCTGTCTCTGCAGGCAACGCTGGGCCCAGGTTTTTTGGCTCTGTTCATCTCCTTTCCTGTCCCCTCCAGGTCTTTCTATCTCCCTCTTCTATCATAAGATTCCCTGCACTCTGCCCAAAGTTTGGCTATGAGTCTCACTCAGCATCTGCTTCGATACCCTGGTGGGTGGACTCTTTCAGAGGCCCTCTGTGGAAGGCTCCTGTCCTGTTTCTTGTCTTCTATTTCTGATGTCCATCCTATTTGCCCTTCTGAGTGAGGTTTCAGCCCCTTCCCTAGGGTCCTTCTTATTGTTTAGCTTGTTTAGATCTAAAGATTTTAGTATGTTTATCCTATATTAAATGGCTAAGATTCATTTATAAGTGAGTGCTATTTTTAAATGGTGGAAATGAGACATAAAAGTGATATAAGTTTGTGAGAGAATGAAAGTCCTCTATATATGTGTGTTTATCCTAGTGAATTTTTACATGCAATTTTACTTTGCATAACAGTACTTATTTAGGGGAAATTTTAGAAAACCTGCATAGTCTTCACACTAGATTGCTGTGTGCTCCTGGCTGCTTCATGTGCTAAAGGAGGAGACAAATACAAGAGTTTTTTTTTTTTTTTCCAGGAGATATCCAAGAAAAAGCCCCTCAACACAGAATTATACCTCCAGCCCAGAGTCATTCAAATTGAACTGCAGAATTATGCTATGTATTACATAGTATATTAGGGAGTGAAAATATTTTAAAATATACATATGAAGGGCTGGCTTGATGGTTCCTCACTTAAGAATGTTTGCTGCTCTTCAAAAGGACTCTAGTTCTATTTCCAGCACCCATGTCAAGCATCACACAACTGCCTGTAACTCCCAGTCAGGAGCTCCAAAATCGTCCTGTGACTTTCTTCATTCAAGCACACACTTCGCATGCACACACGCGCACACACACACACACACTCAATACAAACAATTCTTTTTAACATGTGAAACACTGTGTAAAATTTATGTAGAAATATTTAATGAAAAGTCATTACAATAAGCTAAATTTAGAAGAGGCAAGAAAGATAGCTCAGCGGTTACTAACACTTGCTGCTCACTCAGAGGACCCAGGTGTGATTTTGAGCCCCACATGGACGCTCACAAACATCCGTAGTCCAGTTCCAGGAGGTCTGTCATCTCTGCTGGCCTCATAGGTCACGGCATGCATGAAGTCACCTTATCAAGTTCTTCTGCTATCTAGGGGTTTATATAGCAATGAGATAGAACAGCAAAAGGTACAAGAGCATGTCTTAATACTGAGCATCTGAGCTCCAGTCTGCATGAGGAGCGATCTACATGTGCACAACTTACCCCCAGAGGCCATAAGGGCAGCCAAAGGCACCAGAACTGAAGTTACAAACTTTGAAAGCCACGAGATGGTGCTGGGATTCAAGCCCTGTCCCTCTGCAAGAACAGTCAGGGCTCTTAAAAAATAAAGGACTATCTCCCGTCCCCATTGTCTCCTTTCTATAGTGCCTACAAGAAGCTGTTCTACAGCCTCGTGACTGTGACCTCAATCTTCCATTTTATGGAATAAGAGTTTGAAGCTATTTGTTTAGTGCTGTTTACTGATGGGGAAGTAATAATTAGATTTCAGGAGCAAAGTCATTGATTGATTTGCTGTACAACCCACTGCCAGATGGCCAGGGGAAAAATTGTTCGTTTCCTAGATATGATTGCAATAAAGAAAAAAATTCAAGCTCTCCATCAGTGACCTTACACACTGAAGACAGATTATTCTGGCGATTATTAAGTGATCTGCCTCACCCGCAGATCATTTTGCAGACTCCAGAAACTGCAATTAATTTTATGCATGCGCCTTCTCATTTGAAATACTCTCCCAAGGGACATCTTGGAAGTATAATCAGTTCTCATGATTCCAAGTGCTTCCATTTGAAGACAGCCCAAGCTTGTTCCTGATTACAGTGCTGTATCTAAAGGGAGTCATTGGAGTCATTGGCAATGCAGGGAGCCCTTAAGACTTACAATTCCATTTTCCCAGACAAAAACAAGAATTCTTTTATTTTTTGCTCTGTGTGTGTGTGTGTGTATGTGTGTGTGTGTTCCAAGTTATGGAAAAGAATTGCAAGAAACAATTGTGTTTGTTCTTTATTTCTTTATTTTTGAAAAGATGTATTTCATTTTTATTTATGTGCCCATTTGTGTGGTGTCTTCATCCATGTATGTGCCCTATGTGTCTAGATGTCAAAAAGTCTAGAATAAAGCATCAGATCCCTTGGGACTTGGGCTACAGGTGGGACCTGAACTTGGGTCCTTAGAACAACAGAAGGTGCTATTAACCATTGGGCCATTTCTTCAACCCTGTAACTTTTGAAAGAAAGTTGACTGATATACAAACAAAAAGTAAGTATTGGTTAGAGGATTAATTGCAAGAGTTTAATAAAGGTCTAATTGGAAATACCACACAAATCAAGTTGATGAAATTCGGCTTTTTTATTTGTATTTCTCAATACTTTTAAATAATTAAAATATATGGCTAATTTTATCTTATTGATTTGAATGGTATATATAAACTATAATGGTATATATAAACTATAATGGTATATTTATATTATAAGATGCATACTTTTTCCTTACAGGATGAAAAGTGTAATAAAATTATTATAATTCAAATCTTTTTATTTGAAAGATTTTATAATTCAAAAATAAAATTGAAGCTATGCCTAAATATACAATCCTCTGAGCCTGTAGTCCCAGCTACTTGGAACCCTACCTCAGAATCACAAGTTTAAGGACTTTCTGTGCAGCTCAGTAAAACCCTGTCTCTAAAACAAATTAATGAAAATCTGATACAGAGCTCAGTGGTGAGATGTTTTCCTGGCATTTGAAAGACCCTAGGATCAATACCAAGAACTAAGCAAAACTAAGTAAAGATAATTTATAAAAAATACAAATATCATATTTCTGTCTCCTACATGAATAGTTAATAACACCTTGTGTGTGTGTGTGTGTGTGTGTGTGTGTGTGTGTCTGCAGTAAGCATATGATGTGCAGGTGTGTACACACTTGTATTCATTCAGAAGCCAGAGCAGGCTTTTCGTTATTTTCCTCTATTTCTTTCTGCTCTATTGCCTTTGGATAGGGCCTTTCAGTAAGTTTGAAGACTCATCATTTTGTTTAGGTTAGATGACCAGTCAGCTCACAGGATCTGTCTGTCTCCATCCTCTAATGCTAAGGTCATGCCCACCTTTTTGTATGTGCTGAAGGTTTGAACTGAAGTCCACAGGCTTTGTACAGAACGTGCTCTTATTCACTGAATAATCTTTCTAGCCATAAAAATTTACATTTTTCAATAGTTTTTTCTTTACTGAAAATGTGAATAATCTTTGTTTCTTATTTCTATTTTGTGCATGCATTCAGTGATGTTAAATGTTTTTATAATGAAAGTATAAATTACAGTATTAGAAGTCTATTACCCGAGGATGGAGACATGACTCAGTGGTTAAGAGCATTGCCTACTCTTACAGAGGACCTGAGTAACCACATGGCAGTCCACAAGAGTTTAGCTCCATTTCTAGGGAATTCAATGTCCTTTTCACCTCTACGGGCACTCCATGTATTGGATAATATACATACATGAATGCAGACAAAATAATTATAAGCAAAATTTGAACCATTAGTAGAGAGTCTATAATGTGTTCTTATATATCTAGATAGTTTTTTTGCAAATAATGACTTTTTATATTAATTACAGTTTATTTACTTTTTAACTTTTCCTGTATTTCACATAAAACTAAAACAAACATCTTTATATATGCACATATTTTGAATTAAAAATGATTCATTTGTATTTAACATTCAAATCACTGTATCTAATATCTCATATGCTATCATCTAAGGAAGGAAATTATAGTTCTATTTATTATACCACCCTTATTGATGAGGAAATAACGTGGGATGGAATAGTTTTGCAGTTTTTCCATCAGATGCTAGCTTATCTGCCAATGGTCAAAGGGTTGGTTTTGAGATAAAGATGAATAATGCAAGCTAGAAACCTTCCTGTCTCATAATTTACCCAAGACAGCAAAAAAGGGCTCATGAGGAATACTCAATTTCTATACTCAGAGTCCCTAAGACAATCTCTAAGGATCTCTTCCCAGTCAGACTTAAGTGTCTACATTGAAAACTACAACATAGATTCTGTTAAAATATTCCTCCGTCAAAATATTCTATTAATCTACAGATGCCTGTTCACTGGTGTGAACAGGTTAGTAATGCCTCCATCAGTTGAGAGAGCAAGGCGTGTGGAATGTGCATCCTGTTTCCCAGGGCCAGAGTAGTCAACTGAGAAAGGCAAAATAAAAAGCAAAGTTTAAAAAGTCACAACACACTCACTGGGAAAAAATTCTGAATGGACAAAAATAAAATGCCTGAGGAGGAAAGCTCAGTCTGTTGGGTTTAGACGCAAGAAAATGCAACCTGTGTCATCCGTATCTTCATGTAATTTCATGTTGGAAATGAATAAGGCAAGCCAGAATTGCCAAGATAGCATTTGTAAAAACTAGAACATAGATGAATTGAACATACATGGTTTCATTTAGGAGGGCTACATGGCTAGAGGAACATTCCCCAAACATTTCATACAAAAATATTTTTTAAGTAGATAGTGTAACTTTCCCCACAAAGGACATTATAATATTTAGAGAGTATAGAATTATTTCAGTCTCAATATTGCAAGTTTTTAGGGCCTGTCAGAATGGCTCATGTGTAACTTCATTTATTGCCAATCCTATGAGCTGAGTTTTGTCACTGGAACCTGCACAGTGGAAGGAAAGAAATGGCTTCCCCCAACATTGTTTCCTTTCACTTGTACACTGTGGCATGCAATATGACCATGCACACATTCACAAATATAAAAAATGAATAAAGTGAACACATGAAAAAATGTGAGATTACCTGCTTTGAATAATGACTGTGTGACACTAATGTTTCATAAAAAGGCGTGGGAAACTCAGTAAATTGGTGATAGATGATATGAGAAAGGAGGAGACTCTGGGAGAAGGAGTATTAAATATTGCTATGATATCAAGGCCCACATACAACTGAAGGAATTAGTTTTTAGTAAGCCTGCTGTATCAAAGTTTGAGAAAAAAACAAAGAAGGTTTCAACTGTTTAGAAATGAAAATATAGATCAGTTTGCTTTGCAAGATGCTCAATGTAAGGAAACAATGGGAAAATTTATCCTCCTGCTTTCTGTAGCTGCACTGGCATTTTACTGCACGGTTTGACATTCAGTAGCTGTGCCATCATAGTAGCCACAGCTAAGCTGAAGCTGAATGTGTGCTTAGGTAATTATGAGATGAGGGGGTGTCACACAGCTGTGATGCCAGCACCCAGAAGGTGGAAGCAGAAAAGGCAGGAGCAAAGAACAGTGTTGGCTACACAATGACTCCAAGCTCAATTTGGGTTACATGAGAAAAATGTCCAGGACAACAACAAAATCAACATCTTGTTCAAAAGAAGCAGCAGGTCTAATATAGATAACAAAACTACAGATTTATTTAATTTTTAAAAAGTGTGTGTGTGTGTGTGTGTGTGTGTGTGTGTGTGTGTGTGTGTGTGTGTGTCTACAGAGGCCAGAAAACTGCATTTGTTGGATTCCCCAGAGCTGGTTTATAGGAGGTTGTAAACTGAGCACTCTGAGTGCTTGGAACTGAACTCAAGTCCTCTGCAAGAGAGGCACATGCCCTTAACAGCTGAGGTGTTTTTCCAGCACTCCAAATTGTGGGGTTTCAGATTCCTCATGTAGCAGTTTGGTTAGTATTTCAACCTGCACCGTGAGGTTGTGAGCCTGTCGAAGGCCTCATAGCTACAGTCAAGCTAATGAACGCTTTGAGGGCACCGTGAGTACCCGCTGCTCAAGGACACACAGTTCCTCATAGCCCGGGATCCCCTCTGCCTTCCCAGGCCCTCTGGATGTTTGCAGTAGGCCGTTCGTGCTGTCTGTGAGTAGGGGCTCTGTTTAGAGGCTGTATTTTATACCCTTCTGCAGTTCACAGTCATGAGCTAGAATTGGATTAAGTTAGGCCCTGCCCGGGGTCCTTCTATCTATGTACACTTGCCATTCAAACTCATTTTTTTTAACATCAAAACATTTAAATTGATTTTATTTTTCAAGATAATTAAAGTAAAGGCTAATTTCCAAAGCCTTTGAAGAAGAAAAATAAAAACTAAAATTTGAATAATATATCACCAACAGTGTCATCATGGTATTGCAACATGAGACAAAATGATGATAACCTTTTCTGTATTTTCCAACAAAGCAATTAATTAGCACATCTGGAGGAGTCTGTAATAAAGGAAAGACCAAGACCACATGTTCAAGTCTACTTCTTAATTGTACTCCTTACCTAGAAAAAAATTCTTCCCCAATATTTGGATTCTCCTGAATACTAACCAAATGTGAAATATCTAGTTAGGATTAATGTCCACTCACAGCTTACCCAGAGTTTTTTCAGATACATGTGCACATCATTGATCAGCAAGACCATCTTGGACAGTTCAAGCTTTTCTTGAATTCCTTTTATTTTAAATTAAGGACTTTTAAAAGACAGGTGTTAGCACAGAAATGACGCAATTAAACTAAAAGTTAAAATGAGGTAATGAAGACACATGTTTTTTGTTACTACATATTTTTATGCATTTAAAAATACTGTCCTTTTAAAATAGACATTACTACCTCCTACCTCAGACATATAGAACTTCAAAGAAAGTGAGTAGGCCTCATGGGGACAGAAAGAACAAATAAGGGTTTTTTACAGTGACTCATCATTTTAACACACTCTCCTTGTATTCTTATCAGTGTTTTTTAAAAATTATATCAAAATTGAAGGAAAATAAAGATCTAATTTAACATGCATTTCAGCCTAGTCATTTTCTTACTTAAAATATCCTGATAATTTTCTCAATCTTTCCCCTAACATATAATGTTTAAGTAAAGAATAAATTGTACTCTGATGTCAATTTTGAAGTCTTTCTCTTCATAGCAAAAGAAATCCAAGTCCTTAAGTACTTTTCAGTAAAATAATTGCTAGAGTTGGATTGCTGGATAAAAATTAAGTTTTGATGTGCAGTGACTAATTTTTTGAATGAGATGTGTTATATTTATCACCAACTACATTTGGTTATTACCATATACTATGATAATATTTTACTAACTTTATAGGTTTTTGTTAATTTAATTTAAAAATCTCTGTATGGATATCAATGCATGACATAAATTTTAGAGTGTCTCCTGCCCCTGGTCTCTGCTTCCTACTAGGAGCTTTGGACTTACAGATGCACATTTACAGGGCCAGGATTTTATGTGAGTTTTGGGAATCAAACTAGAATATTCATGATTGATTGGCAAGCATTTTACCAACTGATTCATCCTATCATTTTCTTCCCATATAAAACAGCATCTAAGAATTACTTAAGTATTGGGGACTTTTATTTCCTATATTTTTTAAGTGCCACATTATGCTAGCTACTAAAATTTGGAATAACACCATCTTAAATCTCTACGGTTTTTATTCTCAATCCCTTCTCAACTCTGAGTCATTTTTAATTAGAGGAAAATTGGGAAACCTTCACACCCTTAGGATGGTTAGGAGTTATGAAACACACTGTTGCCATTGGCATCATCATTAAGAAGGCAGGTAGGTCTTCTTCTAAACTAAAAGCAGTGTATACCAGAGGGACTAACCAGCATGATGGGTAATGAGGCTCCATGTCTCATTAAGCTGTTCAGATGCCATGATCTCACCAGCATGATTATGTTCTGTTCCCTATGAACAGCAGTATGGAAGCAGGTCCATTTTTTCTTTTGACCACAAGAAGTCTGTCTAATAAGAAGTCAAGGTCAGTGGAAGAGAATGCTTTGGTGCTTCCTGACATTAGGACCACCAGATACAAGGCTAGAACTAATGACTAATCCTTCCTTTTACTCTTTGTCTGTATTAGAACAATGAATGAACAGTGCTTCTAAGTCTCACATAACAGATTTCTTAGGTATAAGAATCGATTATGTTAGAGTAGCAAAACATCTCCTTGTCCAGGGACTCTGGCCTTGGTAGAAACATAACTTTCCTCTGGGCTGATTCAGTCACTTTCCCTAAGGGATCCTGGCTAGGAAGGTGGACACACCTTACACCCTGATAAAGAGGGAGGTGGAATAGGTAATTCTTCAACGAGATGCTCAACTTTTCCCATCCTGTAGCCTTTGACCTTCCACCTTGTGGGGACCCAAGTCTGTCCATTCCTGTACAGTTCGGGAAAGCAAAACATCACATCACCTTTTCTCCCTAGTCTCACCCTAGCTTGCTTTCCTCCAACATCTTGGCTTCCTTATTCTTTCTAAAAACCTTCCTTCCCTTCCATGTTGCTGCTTGTCTATCAGGGTTCATACCAGCTGAAATGACTTGTTTTTTTCTTCTTCAGTTCTTTTCTCTGTCCCTTTCCTTGGACAGCAGCTAAGTAACCTTACAGATGGCCTGCCCTAATAAAATTGTCTTTGTGCTTACATTCTTAACATCTTTTATTTATGAGATTAAAGATTCCCAAATGAGATTCTGAATTCCCATGTATCAGTAAGAGGAGAGGAAGTCAATTACTCCATCTGTACACAACACAGGTTGACCTAGACTAAATATTAGTCTGCTTCTTCAAATGGAGAAATGTTTAATTTTTATTGTACATTTTTTAGCAATCCTCCCCTGAATCTTCATAGGAATCCACACAGATTTTTATTATAGCTTGCCACTCAATAGAAAAGAAAATTGTAGCATTCTCCTGTTGCTAACTCATCTAATGTCAAAGAGTAAATGGCAAAAAGAAAATGTTAGAAATAGCTAGATTTCAGATGCAAATGATAAGCTCTAAAAACATACATACATGTAGAATTATCAGGATTTAGCAGATTATATCTAGGAATATGTATGTATATACATATATGCATGTAATGACAACGAATAAAAGATGAAGCCACAATTTTTAAGCAGAATGGCAGGCACATTTGGGAAGATTGGGGCAAAAGAAAGGAAACAAAAAAATGTTAACACCAAAATATTTAATACCCCCCAAAATTTAAAAGGTTAGAAAAAAATTCATCTTTTTAAGCACAAGGTCACTGTGGCCCTTTAAAGTTTATATTACTTACAGAGATGAAACTCACAGTAAGCTTTACTATAGGCTGTAATAGAAATATCATCTGCTTGAATGTTATTTGTTACCATTGTGACTGGCTGGTTAAACATGTTCTGTCCTTGAAACTGCATATTAACAACTAAAGAAAACTAGGAGGAAAGGAAGAAAAGTAATCTAAAGGTTAGAAAAGCAGAGGAAAGAGAAAAGTGTGCCTCTAAGAGTACAGTATATTGCTTGGAGTCCACAGAATCCAGACTTGCCTAATGAATGCAATGTGATTTAATCCAAAGTGTTACTATGATCATGTCACTGAACACAGTGGTAGTAGTTTCTCTTTGTCTTTTGAAGAAGACAAAGAGGCACACATGCATGTTTTCTATGTCTTGTCATCCTGACATGGCTTATGGAGCTTTGTCTCCAATCTGGAATTCCATTCTGACCCAGAACTGCTGTACAAACAAAATGAATGATTAATGAATGTATTCTTCAGAGCACTGTGCCATAAGCATTAACTTTTGGATAAAAGCAGCCAATTTGCCATAATTAATTTTATTCTTTTCTTGTGCATAGCTCACTGAATAGTTTACATATATGATGTTTATCTCTTCATGGAGGTATTAAAAGACTGCTTTGGGGTTTTTACTTGAAGTATTATGTAACATTGAGTTTGGAACTGAAAAGAACCAATTGAACTGAAATTATATCTATAATGGAAAGCTTCACTTACAAGTGGTACATGACTCCACACATGATTGACACAATTAGAATAGTTACTAACTAAAGATAAATGAGTTGCAGTATGCTCATTTTCAACACACCTAAATTTGAGTCCCAAAAGGAAAATTTTAGGTGTTCAAATTCTCCTCAAATGAAAAATTTAAAACACAGAAAGTTAGGGAGAGGACTCAAAACAGGAAAGTTTCCCTTTAGTATTTATGCCTCTGTGTTTGTGGGAATATTCTCATAGAATATCCTCACACCTGCCACTAGCTAATTGGCTGGTTCTGAGCAGAAGAATGTTTTGCTTCTGCTCCCTTTTCAGCTCTCACACATTTAAAATTTCTTTAGAAAGAAAAATGAAGTCTTCAAGTTAACTATTATTTAAAAGGAATGTATTTGGTGAAAGCTACAGACTAGAGTCGATTTTATGGGACTCAGAGAATTATAGAAAATTGTGGATTCAAGTCAAAACAAGGAAGACTCTGTTTTTCAGTGGAGGACTAATTGCTCACTTACAGGCAAAAATCTCTGTCTGGTCATATTTTCAAGGGACAACAGCCTAGCAGCAATAATGAGAACAGATATACTTTTCCCTGAACTTAGAAAACTCTCTGCTACCCTATGGTGTCTCCTGAGAGTCCCAGGAGGCCTTTTCATCCCCTCTGGCTCCTCCATCTCCTGGCACTCTGCCTCATCCTCTGTGAATCAATAGGCTCTAACAAGGCTTCTGCATCCAGAAGGAAAGTATCACTGACTAAATTTACCTCAATAAATAGCTGTCTTCATCATAAGAAGTGCAGCAAATGAATCTAGGGGCTAGAGTCACCATGATAGCCAAAACCCTCTTATTGTTTTTTGTTATTTTGCTTCTGATGATGCTTTGGGTGGGAGAGATATGTAGAGGATCAACACCAACTGCAGTTGAATCCATCAGAGTGGGACGAATCCTCAATGATCATATAATCTTACCTCTTAGCAGATAAACAACATTTATTTAAAGCCAAGTTTTAAAACCAGTATTGACACTTCCAACACAAAGAAGTTCATTTTTCTGCATTGCGGCAACAATTACAATGTCCAGACCTTTACCTACCGAGGTTTCTTTGTAAGGGTAAAAGTCAGAAGCTAATGATATGCAAGAACTAGTAATTTCAAAAGAAAGATAAATCAGTGGTATCTTCTTACTTCCACTGGTAGAATACAGATATGCAGTTTGACCCCTCTTCTTTTGACGAAGGGTCCACAGATTCAACTAAGGAGGACTTATGGGAAACCAAGAGACTGTTGAGGGGCAATCATTGATCAGCATGGGTTTGTACTAGGTCCTCTGCATACACACTCTGTTTAGCCTGGAGTGTTTGTGGGTCTCCTAATGGTGGGAGTGAGGGTGTTTCTGACTCTTTTACCTTCTCCTGGGATCCTTTTTCACCTATTGGCTTGTTTCCTTTACCCTTTGTATGAGGGTTTCTGCCTAGTCTTATTGCATCTTTTTAAGCCGTGTTCTATTGATATCTCTAGGAAATCTGCTCTTTATCAAGGGAAATAGAGAGACAGTGGGTCTGGGTATGATATGTACTCAGACATGTCTATTCAATACTGCTAGCCTTGGAAAACTTCTGTAATCTATGATGAGAATAGCATTGTATGCTTAAGTTCCAATGCTGAGGAGTTTAACTCTACATGCTGATACAGAGCAAGAAGTACAGCATCATTAGAAAAGACCTTCTGTTGCTGCTGATGGTGTTTTGAGACAGTCTGGTTGCTCTGGGTTTCATAGTACCATTTTCTCTCCTGAGCACTGACTTACAAGTATAACCCACCATATCTGCTCTAACATAAATAAACTAAGACAACATTACATAATCAGGAATTCTGAAAACATCTCATATTTTATTTTTTCCCTCTTGGAACACATCTTCCTTTAGAAATGAAAGTAAATAAAATTTAATGAATCTCTTTAAAATTTGTAAAACTTCAACCTTAGAGTTAGTTGATGTCTTTTTTAATACATTTTTTAGAAAATATTAACTATTAGTCACTGAAATGTATTTGTCTTCTATATAGTCAACTAATGATTGTGTCATTTTTAAAACGACAGTCTAATTAACAGGAAACATTGTGCTGTGTTACAATATTTAAAACCATTTCCTTGCTGTAGGATAAGGTATTTGGCATAAAGATTTCTGAATGAAAGCTCAACTCCTAACAGTGGCAGTGGAAGTGCCTGTACTGGAGCTTTCCTCAGGTCTTTCCTCCTGTTGATCTACCTCTGTCAGGGACTTATCTGTGCCAGTGTAACATATTAGCTTGTGTGTCAAAATGTTACAGATCTGTACTCTGTGACCTGCTCGCAGCCCTTAGGACCACCCTCCCCACGATCTGCTTTTATACCTGTGCTTCTCCCAGTGTCTTCTTCTGACTCTGATACATGTCAGTTTCCCTAGGATGCTCCTGCTCTGTTTCCTCACCACTTTCTCTCACTTCATGGCAGGATTCTCTTGAAAACTGTGAACCCAGAGGCTTGATTTTCTCTTCATTTTCCAACCCTTTATTCAACTTTCTACTGCTCCAGCCAGTCTTTCTCCCCTTTTTCTTTTTGCACATGAGCCAATTGCTTTATTTTTGATTCAAGGAAGCTTCTATTACTGCATTTTTTGAATGTCTCCTCTGATTCTGACTCTAGGGTCTGATAGCATTAGCCTTATTTACTTTACAAATCTTTGACCCATCCTTAATTGCCAGCTCTTCCTCCTCAGTCCCGTCTCTCAAATATCTTGCCATATTCACACTAGTTACTAATAAAGTAATGATATAACCTCCATGGTAAGAGGTTGTATCAAGAACCTTAACAAAAATATGATTTTACTTTATTTGAGGACTAATCAACTAGTATAGCGCTGTGTACTGAAGGTACACAACTTATTGATGAAAGATGGTGTCTATTATAACCCATAGGACATGAAGCATGAGCTTTAATGTTGGCATCAGTTCTCATGACACTCATGTTCTAAGTGGTGACATAGTTGCTGAAAAGACATGGGTGCTTTGCATCACAGTCAAGAGACCACCCAAGTTTAGAAATCCCTGACAGTAACACGAGCTGTTGACAAACTTTCCAAATCTGTGCCCTACGCAGAAATTGCCTTTGCTACTGCAACCAGCAATAAGCCTGTTCTCTGACATTAAATGAAATCGTATATTCCAAAATACTTTCTTTTTAAAATTTTTCTTTATTATTATTAATTATAATTTATTTATTTTGTATACTGGCTATAACCTCCTCTCTCATCTCCCCCCTGTCCAACCCTCCCTCCATCTTCCCTTCTTATATTCCATCCCTATTCCACTGACAGGGGAGGTCCTCCTCCCCTTCTATCTGACCCTAGCCTATCAGGTCTTATAAAGACTGTTTGGATCCTCTTTTTCTGTGGCCTAGTTGGCTAACTCCCAGGGGGAGGTGATAAAAGAGCCACCCACTGAGTCCATGTCAGAGACAGCCTTAGTCTCCTAACTATGCAACCCACACAGAGACTAAGCAGCCCATGGGCTATAACTGAGCAGGGGGTCTTGCTCTTCCTCATGCATGGTCCTTGGTTGATTCATCAGTCTCTGCAGGACCCCCTGAGACCAGATTTTTTGGTTCTGTTAGTCTCTTTTTGGTCCTACTGTCCCATCCAAGTCTTTCTATCTTCCCCTTCTTCTATAAGATTCCCTGCATTATACCCAAAGTTTGGCTCAGGAGTGGTATGTTTGGATCTTGAGATAGCGCTATTCCTAATTTTCTGAGAAAGCACCATATTAATTTCCAAAGTGTTTGTACAAGTTTATATTCCCACCAGCAATGGAGGAGGGTTCCCCTTTCTTCACATCCTCTCCAGCATGTGTTGTCACTTAAGACCTCAAAATAAAGCCAGAAACACTAAATTTGTTAGAAGAGAAGGTGGGTAAGAGCCTTGAACTCATTGGCACAGGCAACAACTTCCTGAACAGAACACCAACAGCACAGGCTCTAAGAGCAACAATCAATAAATGGGACCTCATGAAACTGAAAAGCTTCTGTAAAACAAAAGACATTGTCATCAGAACAAAATGACAGCCTACAGATTGGGAAAGAATCTTCACCAACCCTGTTTCTTACAGAGATGGCTAATGTCCAGAATACATAAAGAAGTAAAGAAGTTAAACACCAACAAACCAAGTAATCTAATTTTTAAAAATGGGGTACAGAGCTAAACAGAGAACATAAGAATATGAATAGCAGAGAAACAGATAAAGAAATGCATATCAAAATGGCCCTGAGATATTATCTTACACCCATCAGAATAGCTAAGATAAAAAACCCAAAGTATTTTAGCAAGAGTCCTCCCTCTTGATTAGTTTCTTTAGGTGTACAGATTTTAGTAGGTTTATCCTATATTATATGTCTATATGAGTGAGTATATACCGTGTGAATCCCTCTGCTTCTGGGATAGCTCACTCAGGATAATCTTTTCCAGATCCCACAATTTACCTGCAAATTTCATGATTTCCTTGTTTTTAATTGCTGAGTAGTAATCCATTGTGTAAATGTACCCCAATTTCTGTATCCTTTCCTCCACTGAGAGCCATCTGGGTTGTTTCCAGGTTCTGACTATTATGAATAAAGCTACTATGAACATGGTTGAGCAAAAGTCCCTATTGTGTACTTGAGCATCTTTTGGATATATGCGTAGGACTGATATAGATGGTTTTTGAGAAAGCTCTATTCCTAATTGTCTGAGAAAGCGCCAGATTGCTTTCCAGAGTGGTTGCACAAGTTTACATTCCCACCAGCAGTGGAGGAGGGTTCCCCTTTCTCCACAACCTCTCCAGCATGTGTTGTCTCTTGAGTTTTTGATCTTGGCCATTCTGATCAGTGTTTGGTGAAATCTTAGGATCGTTTTGATTTGCATTTCCCTGATGGCTAATGAGGTTGAGCATTTCTTTAAGTGTTTTTCTGCCATTTAATACTTCTCTATTGAGAATTCTCTGTTTAGCTCTTTACTCCATTTTTTAATTGGATTACTTGATTTTTTTTGCTATTTAACTTCTTTAGTTCTTTATATATACTGGATATTAGTCCTCTGTCAGATACAGGGTTGGTGAAGATTCTTTCCCAATCTGTAGGCTGTCATTTTGTTCTGATGACAGTGTCCTTTGCTTTACAGAAGCTTTTCAGTTTCAAGAGGTCCCATTTATTGATTTTTGCTCTCAGAGCCTGTGTTGTTGGTGTTCTGTTCAGGAAGTTGTCTCCTGTGCCAAAAAGTGCCTTAGCCACTTTTTCTTCTAACTGACTTAATGTGTCTGGTTTTATGTTGAGTTCTTTGATCCACTTGGACTTTAGTTTTGTGCAGGGTGATAAGTATGGATCTATGTGCATTTTTCTACATGTAGACATCCAGTTAGACCTGCAGCATTTGTTGAAGATGCTGTCTTTTTCCCATTGAATGGTTTTGGCATCTTTGTCAAAAATCAGGTGTCCATAAGTGTGTGGATTTATGTCAGGGTCTTCTATTCAATTCCATTGATCCATCAGTCTGTTTCTATGCCAGTACCATGCAGTTTTTAGTATTGTTGCTCTATAGTACAGCTTGAGATCAGGGATTGAGATACCTCCTGAAGATCTTTTACTGTAGAGAATTGTTTTAGCAATTCTGGGTTTCTTGTTGTTCCATATGAAGGTGAGAATTTTTCTTTCCAGGTATGTAATGAATTGTGTTGGTAATTTGATGGGAAATGAATTGAATCTATAGATTGCTTTTGGTAAAATGAGCATTTTTACTATATTAATCCTGCCAAGCCATGACCATGGGAAATCTTTCAATCTTCTGATATCTTCTTCTAATTCTTTCTTCAGAGACTGGAAATTTTTTTCATACAAGTCTTTTGATTTGCTTCGTTAGGTTCACACCAAGGTACTTTATGTCCTTTGTGGCTATTGTGAAGGGTTCCTATCCATAAAGCAAAGAGGATGGACATCAGAAGAAGGAGAAAAGAGGGAACAAGTCAAGAGCCTGACACAGAGGACCTCTGAAAGGCTCTGCCCTGCAGACTATCAATGCAGAAGGTGAGACTTATGGGCAAACTTTGGGCAGAATGCAGGGAATCTTAGGAAAGAAGTGGGAAACAGTAAGATCTGGAGAGGACAGGAATTCCCCAAGGAGAGCAACAGAACCAAAAAATCTGAGCACAGGGGTTTTTCCTGAGACTGATACTCCAACCAAAGACTATCCATGGAGATAACCTAAGACCCCTGCACAGATGTAGCGCATGGCAGTTCAGTATCCTAGTGGATTCCATTGTAATAGGAACTGGGACTGCCTCTGACATGAACTGATTGGCCTGTTCTTTAATTTCCTCCACCTGAGGGGGAAGCAGCGTTACCAGACCACAGAGGAAGACAATGCAGCCACTCCTGATGAGACCTAATTGACTAGGATCAGAAGGAAGGAAAAGAAGGCCTCCCCTATGAGTGGACTTGGGGAGGGGCATGCATGCAGTGGTGGAGGAAGGGAGGAATTGGGACAGGAGGAGGGAGGGAACCACAGGGGGCATACAAAGTGAATAAAGTGTAATGAATAAAGAATAAAAAAAAACAAAGTATTTTCTTTTCCACATATACTGAAGATCTTGAACAAAACATAGCCAAAAAAGATAAAAATACCATAGAAAACTGGTTCTCATTAGACTGATTTTTGTTTATTTACATTTTATTATTTCATTAAAATTATTATATTTATTATTTTATTCACATAGTTAGATAGTTATTTTGGGAAATATCTCATGCCACTGCTTGTGTACTGAAGTTAGAGAACAACTTTAAGGACTCAGTTCTTCTTCCTGCCGTGCTGGTCGTGGATCAGACTCAGGTTATCAGGACCTAGGACAGTGCTTTGGCCTGATGAGTTTTCTCACGGGGCTTATTAATTTTTTTTAAGTATATTCAGCACTGGAGAAGTGGCCAAATGGGTAAACATAAAGACTTCAGATCCCCAGAAGTCATGTGAAAAGCCATGTTATGGTGTTATCTGCCTATAACCCCAATGTTATGGTGGTGGAGGAGAGGGGTCCTTCCTGGTGGCCATCTGGCTGGACAGCCTGTCACATGCTGTGAGCTACAGGTTCAGTGAGGACATTGCCTAGGAAAATTAAGGTGAGGGTTCATAGTTGAAAATGCCAGACATCGACACTCTGGCTGCTGCACTTGCAAACATGATCATGCATGAATGCACATTCACATTTACATGCCTGCATGGACACACAAAGACATTAGCACCGAGATAGACACACACACACACACACACACACACACACACACACACAATGAGCATACTCTTTATTCCATGTGTTAGACATTTTGTTAGGTGATGAACATAATCTCAGTTTCAAAGAGCCGGATTAAATTCTTAATAGACACATGAATCTTGCAACATATTGCAGAAATAACTGTGATTTTTTAAAGCCCTTAATTACTAATCATAAATCATACCTAGTCATTTCATTATAAACTGCTGCAAGGTTTCTAAGAATTGAGGTCTGGCCAAAAAATCTCTACATATGTTAGTATTGACCCAATAAAGAAGAATAAATTGTGAGTAAAATTTTAGTATTAGCAATGTGTTCTCTATTCTTCAAGACATGCAGAAAGAAACTGTGGCAAACTACCGCAGCAGCTGCTGGTAGCCTCCATTTCATTTTGGGACAACCGTTGGAATCACATTATATTAAATAACTCTGTATGCTGGGTCTTTTGAGGTAGGAATAAGAAAATACATTGTGCCAAGTTTAGCTATTGTGAGTTCAGAGTTCAGGAGAAAATTCAATTCTTCTGGAAATGAGTGCAATGGAACAGCTGGTCAAACACAATTTACTTGCTCACTGAAATGAGCTTAATGATTTCTGGGGAAACACAAAAGAGCTTACTAAAAAGGGTCATAAAGAATATCAACCAGATTTAAGACACTTTTGGTTTAAAAGGGCATTGGCTTATAGGCTGTGTTGCAACCTTCTCCAATTCTGAAAAACAAACCATTGTAACAAACTTAAATGAACAGAATATATATTGTACACATATATATATATATATATATATATATATATATATATATATATATATA
>NW_026596240.1:9635764-9711224 GCF_907164565.1 Psammomys obesus | reverse complement strand
ATATATATATATATATATATATATATATATATATATATATATATATATTGCAAACACCTCAGATCTAGACAGACAGAAATAAATATTACGGTGATTCACTTAAACTTCCTAAGTATCGACAGTTTGTGGCTTAGGTCTTTGAAAACTTTTCATTACTTCTTGGAGTCCCGAAAAGGAGTGGAGAGGGGCTCATTAAGGGTATGTACTGCTTTTGCTGCCCAACTTTGGTTTTCCTGGGCCTACAGAGGGAAGTTCACTGCCACCCACATCTCAGCGTCAGGAGATCTGACTCCCTCTTTTGGCTTCTGCAGCAACTGCAACCACGTGACACACAGAACACTGTACACAAATAAAAATGAACCGTAAAATGTAATATAATGAAGCAATTACAAGAGAAGTAGTAGCAAGTTATGCATTAACAAAAGAAAACCAAAACTTTTGTCTGTAATAAAACACATTTGGGAAAAAAATGAAAAATAAATTGATTAAAATTGCTGTCAGCCTCCACACTGAGGTTATAGTATGGATGCTGCATTTGGAGGTATGTTGGAATACTGTCACAGTCTTTCTTTCCATTTACTTTTGATTCATAAGAGGCGGTAAAATAGCAAGAGTTTTCCCAGGATTCTGACATCAATATTCCTCCCAATACAATATGTAAACACCAATCTGATGTCAGTTCTCTAAGTAAGCAAGTGAATTATGAATACCATCTCTATTTCACCACTGTTTCTTCCCCTTCATTTGATTTCAAAAGAAAATTATTTAGCTCTATCTGTAGGAATATTTTACCTCCATGTATGCATCGTGTGTACTCAGGGCCTGAGGAGACCAGAGAGGTCATCAGGGCCCCAAGTACTGAAGTTAGAAATGGCTGTGAGCAGCTGTGTAGCTGCGAGGAGCTGTAGCCAGGTTCACTGCAAGAGCAGTGAGTGCATTAAAAAAAATTATTAATTACAGTTTATTCACTTTGGATCCCAGCTGTAGCCCGTCCCCTCTTCCCCTCCCAATCCCACCCTCCCTCCCTCATCTTCTCCCATACCCTTTCCTCAGTCCACTGACAGGGGAGGTCCTCCTCCCCTTCCATCTGACCGCAGCCTATCAGATCTCATCAGGACTGGCTGCATTGTCTTCCTCTGTGGCCTGGTATTTTACAGCAGATTTCTGCAGCTTGCCTGACTGAAACTTTACACACTGTCAGGTCAACTCTCCTTCTTCCTCCCTCTGATACTCTCACTGAGCATGAGTTTAGCATGTGTTTGACTTTTTTTTTTTAGGTAGCGCAAATATATGTGTCCATAGGACCAATGTTCTTTTGTGAAAGAGTACTTTCATTAAGAAAAATACAAGTAAATTCTATTTTTATCATTATAGTTATCTTTCTCTGAAAAAGGGAAGTGACTACAGGAAGTTATTTATTATTTTTTAATCTTATTTTTTATTTTTTAAATTAGTTATTATTTTTTATATCAATCACAGGATATTTACTTTGTATCCCAGCCGTAGCCCCCTCCCTTATTCCTTCCCAATCCCACCCTCCCTCATCTTGTCCCTGCCCCTTTCCAAGTCCACTGCTAGGGGAGGTCCTCCTTTCCTTCCATCTGACCCTAGCTTATCAGGTATCTTCAGTACTGGCTGCCATGTCCTCCTCTGTGACCTAGCAAGGTTACTCCTCCTTCAGGGGCTGGTGGTGGTGGTAAAGGAGCAAATCATTGAGTTCATGTCAGATATAGTTTCTGTTCCCCTTATTATGGAAACCCACTTGGATACTGAAATACCATGGGCTATATCTGAGGTTCTAGGTTATATCAATACATGGTCCTTGGTTGTAGAAACAGTCTCACAGAAGACCCCTGTGCCCTGATATATTTTGTCCTTGTGGAGCGCCTGTCCATATTAACTTCCCTTTCTATGTGTGATTCCCTGTACTTTACTGAAGGTTTGGTTATGAGTCTCAGCATCTGCTTTGATATACTTCTGGGTAGAATCTTTCAGAGATCCTCTGCAGTAGGTTCCTGTCCTGTTACTTGTTTTCTCCTACTTCCCATGTCCATCCCATTTGCCCTTTTAAGTGAGGATTGATCATCTTACTCTGGGTCCTATTTCTTCTTTATCTTCTTTAGGTATACAGATTTTAGTAAGTTTATCATATCTTATAGGACTATATGAGTGAGTATATACCATGTGTGTCTTTCTGCTCCTGGGATACCTCACTCAGGATTATCTTTTCTGGATCTCACCATTTGCCTGCCAATTTCATGATTTCCTTCTTTTTAATTGCTGAGCAGTATTCCATTGTGTAAAAGTACCACAATATCTGTATCCATTCTTTCGTTGATGGACATCTGGGTTGTTTCTAGTTTCTGGCTATTACAAATAAAGCTGCTACAAACACGGTTGAGCAAATGTCCTTGTTGTGTACTTGAGCCTCTTTTGGATATATGCCTAGGAGTGGTATAGCTGGATCTTGAGGAAGCGCTGTTCCTAGTTGTCTGAGAAAATGCCAGATTGCTTTCCAGAGTGATTGTACAAGGTTACATTGCCACCAGCAGTGGAAGAGGGTTCCCAATTCTCCACAACCTCTCCAGCATGTGTTGTCACTTGAGTTTTTCATCTTTGCCATTCTGATGTGTGTAAGGTGAAATCTCAGGGTCATTTTGAGTTGCATCTCTCTGATGACTAAGGACACTGAGCATTTCTTTAGGGGTTTCTCTGCCATTCTATATTCCTCTACAGAGAATTTTTTGTTTATCTCAGTACCCCATTTTTTTAATTGGATGGTTTAATTTATTGTTTTTTTTTTAAATTTCTTTAGTTCTTTATAGATTCTGGATATCAGCCCTTTGTCAGATATAGGGTTGGTGAAGATCCTTTTCCAGTCTGTAGGCTGTCGTTTTGTTGTGATGACAATGTCTTTTGTTTTAAAATAGTTTTTCAGTTTCATGAGGTCCCATTTATTGATTGTTGCTCTTAGAACCTGTGCTGTTGGTGTTCTGCTCAGGAAGTTGTCTCCTGTGCCAATGAGTTCTAGGTTCTTCCCCATTTTTTTTCTAAGTGTTTTAGTGTATCTGGTTTTATGTTGAGGTCTTTGATCCACTTGGACTTTAGTTTTGTTTAGGGTGGTAAATATGGATCATTTTTTTCTGCATGTACACATCCAGTTGGACCAGCACCATTTATTGAAGATGCTGTCTTTTTTTCCCATTGAATGGTTTTGGCTTCTTTGTCAAAAATCAAGTACTTATAGGTGTTTTGGTTTAATTCTGGGTCTTCTGTTTGGTTCCGTTGATCCTCCTTTCTGTTTCTATGCCAATACCATGCAGTTTTTATTACTATTTCCCTGTATTACAGCTTGAGATCAGGGATGGAGAAACCTCCAGATGATCTGTTGTTGTACAGGATTGTTTTGGAAATTCTGGGTTTTTTGTTTCTCCATATGAAGTTGAGAATTTTTCTTTCAAGTTATGTAAAGAATTGTATTGGTATTTTGATGGGAATTGCATTGAGTCTGTAGATTGCTTTTGGCAGGATGGCCATTTTTACTATGTTAATACTACTGATTTGTGAGCACGGGAAATCTTTCCATCTTCTGATATCTTCTTCAATTTCTTTCTTTAGACACTTGACTTTTTTTTTTCAAACAAGTTTTTCACCTGATTGGTTAGAGTCACCCCAAGGTACATTGTGAAGGGTGTTGTTTCCCTAATTTCTTTCTTGGCCCTTTTGTCTCTGGCATACAGGAGGGCTTCCGATGTTTTGTGTTTTTTTTTTTTTTTAATTGATTTTGTATTCAGCCACTTTGCTGAAGGTGTTTATCAGATGAAGGAATTCTCTGGTCGAATTTTGGGGGTCATTTATGTACACTATCATATCATCTGCGAATAGTGAAACGTTAACCTCTTCCTTTCCAATTTGTATCCCCTTGATCTTCTTTACTCGTTTTATTGCTCTAGCTAGGACTCATAGTATTAGGTTGAATAGATATGGAGAGAGTGGGCAGCCTTGCCTTGTCCATGATATCAGTGGGATTGATTTAATTTTCTCTCCATTGAGTTTGATGTTGGCTATAGGCTTGCTGTATATTACCTTTACTATGTTTAGGTATGTGCCTTGTATTCCTGATCTCTCCAAGACTTTAAACATGAATGGATGTTGGACTTTGTCAAATGCTTTTTTGGCATCTAAGGAGATGATCATGTAGTTTTTCTCCTTCAGTTTGTTTATATGGTGGATTACATTGATGGATTTCCATATATTGAACCATCATTGTGTGCCTGGGATGAAGCCTACTTGGTCATGGTGAATGATACATTTTATGTGTTCTTGGATTCAGTTTGCAAGTTTTTATTGAGTATTTTTGCATCAATGTTCATAAGAGAAGATAAGTGAAGTTCTCATTTTTTGTTGGGTCTTTGTGTGGTTTAGGTATCAAGTAACTGTGGCTTCATAGAATGCGTTTGGAAATGTTCCTTTTGTTTGTATTTTGTGGAATCGTTTGAAGAGAATTGGAATTAGCACTTCTATGAAGGTCTGGTAGAATTCTATGTGGAAACCATCTGTCCCAAGGCTTTTTTTGGAAGGAAGATTATTGATGACTGCCTCAATTTCTTTGGGGGATATAGGGCTATTCATTCTTTCTACCTGAGCGTGACTTAATTTTGCTGGATGGAATCTATCCAAAAAATTGTCCATTTCTTTTAGATTTTCAAATTTTCTGGCATATAGTCTTTTGTAATACAACCTGATGATTGCTTGGATTTCCTCAGTGTCTGTAGTTATGTCCCCTTTTTCATTTCTGATTTTGCTGATTTGGATAGTTTCTCTCTGCCTTTTAGTTAGTTTGGCTAAGGGTTTGTCTATCTTGTTGATTTTCTCAAAGAACCAGTTCTTGGTTTCATTGATTTTTTGAATAGTTTTATTTGTTTCTAATTGATTGATTTCAGCCCTAAGTTTGTTTTTTATAGTTATCTTTCTCTGAATAGGTGAGGTGACTCCAGGAATTTATCATATAGACACAGCAAGCAGTTACCCATATGAACTCATCACAGTTGTGACACCACACACACCAAATCACAGTACATGAGTTTGGACACACAATTGACTCCTACATTGTATATAATGACAATTGTTAGCTTTTTGGAGGGGGGAGCATTTTTCTCTAATAATATAGCACCCCTTAAATGGGCTTTTTTCAGACAGAAGGCCACATATCCAAGAATAGTTGGGCATCACAAATTCGTCTTTAAGGATTAAAAAATAGAAGCAAAGTCAATTGTTGTAGAAGTGGGGGTAAATTGGGAAGACTTTGGGGGTGAATTTGGTCATACCACAAACTCTCACAGATGTTAAGTAAAGGAGTTATATTTCTCCTTAAGGTTGAAATTTGTCATATTTTCATGAGTAATATAAACTTTAGGAAAAATGGACACACACACTTAGAAACTAAAATACAATGGAGGGGAAATGTTAAAGATTAACTACAGATTCTGTGAATTCTGCAAGCCTTCAGCTATCCCTTTTGGTACGACCCCAGTTATAACCACTGTTCTAGATTATAGCCAGTGCTCCTAAGAATGAGAACTTTGAAAGAGACAGCTTGAATTGCTATCTGTGCCCCAATGTCCATACACTTTGAGAGTACACATCTAAGACATCAGACTCTGCACTTAGTTTTCTTCCCTATGTGTAGGAAATCACAGCTATCACATGTAAGGGGGACAAAAAGGTAAAAACAAGGGAAGTCCTCGGAAAACCATCAGGCCCTGAGGAAGTGGTCAGAACCCCTGGATGTGTCAACAGCCTTCCTTTAGTGCAAACTCTCTGTGTGGTGGTGTAAAGAAACTGTTCCAAACTTGTAATATACATTGCAAATTCTTCCTCCCCTAGTCTCTTGTATTTTTCTGCTTCTCTTTCCTTCACTCCATTTAAATTCAAAACCAATGAAATATTGTGAACTTATTGAGCACTACAAATATCAACCATAGAATGAATCTGCCTTGTAGGATAAGGCGTTATGACCCTTCATACACATTGATTCAATTGTTACAGGTTTTCAAGCTTTTCTAGGGTTCAAAATTACTTTGTGTGATGCCTCTTGCTAGATTATTTTACAAGATACCTTAAAGTTTTCTTTTAATGGAAATTCACTCTTGTAAAATTATTTAAATGTCCTGATATTGAAATAGATTCATATTAATAATTTACAAAGATAATGAAGAGAGGCTATGTAATTATTATAAACTTTTCTTTAGGGAATGCAATTGTTCCAACAGAAACAATCAAAACTGCAATGCTACAATCAGCACACCTCTGCTTCATTTTTAACCTTACTCAGTTTTCCTCGCTCAGTGAAGAGATCTGCAATGCCAATGATAACGAAATGGCTCAGAAACCTCCTCAGCTTCTGTTGGTCCTAACAGTATCTCAGATTGCCTTTGATTCTGATGAAAGCTTTTGAGAATTGATAAGTTGTTTTTAGAATGCACTTCAATTGAGCTCTACCAACTTTTTTTTTTTTCTTGTGATTACCTGGGGTTATAGGTTTTATGGAAGAAGACTATAGCAATACAATGCTGCTACTATGATTTCTCAACTGTTGTGGGGAAGCTTGCTATCAACAAGATTGATTTCTGATGATGACAGCCTTGTGCACCAGGTTGTGGTGGGGTGTGTGTTCTCTTCATTTTGGAAAGATACTTTTGTCCTCTTCTTTATCTACAATTTGGAAGCAAATCATTACACATATCCAGTACTCAAGAAGGGGAAAAAAAAATCAAGCATCTTGTCCTGAAAATTGAAGGATCACCTCTAAGAAATTTTTGTAGTTCTTTTATGTGGGAGACTACTCTCTGCATCTCTGTGTGTGTGTCTCTCTTTTCCTTCCTCTTTACCTCCTTTTCTCACTCCTATTTATTTTCTCTCACTGTTTATTGAACTAATACTTGTATGAGGACAGGCTCACTTTTTTATATATCACAATGAGAGAAAACAGATGTTATGTTATTCTGTGCACCAGACTGTTGGTATCATTTCATCCCGGACCATTCTTTCACATTGGTTGCAGTTTGCATGTGAAGGTCCACCGAGATGCCTCCAGGTCTCTGTCTGCTTAAGCATACTTTCTGGAACCCTAATATACTCCAGACTAATCTTGAGCATTGCCTTTCTCAGCTGTACAATCAATCATTTCTCAAAGGAACTTTCATTCCTCTTCTTCTTCGAAAATATAATGGAAATCAAGGTCTGGACACAACCCAAGGATTTTTAGAATTGAAAGTTTTTCTTTTTGTTCATAATATGCAATATTGATACTGATTTTTATAACAAAATTGTACAGTATAAGTGTTATACAACGGTATTTTATAGGTAAGCATTGATATTCTCTGTAGATAATGATATTGCCTTTCACAATTACAATTACAATTCTTTAAAGTTGTCATGTTTTATCAGCCTCTTATTTTATGCAGGCTTTCAGAAAGATAAAGATAAAGATAAAGTGTAGTATCTTTCTATAGTTCTGACTTCAAATTTCATACTTCCTGTTAAGATATTTAATGATGCTGATTTATAATACTATTTAAAAGGAGTAAAATGTCCACAAATCACCTCAGTGAAAGTTTGGATATTATAAATAAATGCTTTTCTGGACACTACAGAAAAGAACAGAGTATTTTTGATGCCTTCATTTAGTTATGCAAAAATTATATGAATGGTTGTTTATGAATATAAATAATTCAGTCAGCTCAGAAACAAAGAAAAAGTATTTGTTCATTTCATTTCTACATGAGCTATGTTAATATGTTAGTTCACCTTTTTGAATTTTCCCCAGAAATACATAACTTTTTTGCATTTTTAAATTTTTGTAGTTATATTTCAATTACAACATTTCTTCTTTCTTTTTTCTTCCCCCAAACCCACATATATAACATTCCCCACTCTACTTTAAAATCATGGCCTGTGTTCAAAAATTTTAATTTAGACTTTGGATATTTTATATCTAATTTAAATTAATGTTATTTTATCAAATGTACAAATTCTTAAAGTTATTTTATTGCTTTAGGTTATATTAAAGAGTATATTTTGATTTTTTTAGACTTGCAGATTTATAATTATTGGTCAAATGTTGTCCTTCAGGCACTTGAATATCTCCTTTCTGCTTGTCATGAATGAAATTACGTTCTCTTGCATCTCATTATCAATAACATAATATGTCACTGAACAATGTAAGTACATCTGGCACACAAGAAAAAAGACAAATAAAGTAACCTGAGTCAAGAAAAAATGGGGACATTCGTTCTTTATTCCTTATAAAGTTCTAGAAGCTGGCAACATGGCTTGAAAGTTAAGAGTACGTATGAATTTTCCACAGGACCTGAGTTCAGTTCCCAGCACCCACATAGAGTCTCAAAGCATCCCGCGACTCTGACTTTGTGAGAATTGACTCCATCTTCTGGAATCCTTGGGCACTGCAAGTGCAAGATGTATGTATTTACAAATAAGCATACACCTACAGAGCTTTATAAAAGGCTTTAAAAATTATACAGAGTGAGCAAATTGTACTTATGTATTCAAGATATATGTATCTGTGTGTGTGTGTGTGTGTGTGTGTGCGTGTAGTAGTAAATAAGAGGCCATGATTTATAAAAAGAGTGAAGAGAGGATTGAGGGAATGTTTGAAGGTAGGAAATGAAAAGGGAAATAGCTTAATTACAATCTCAAAAAAAATGATTTAGAAAATATCCCCTATACAACATAATCCTATTATTTATTTTCAGTAAACATTAACTTGTTATACCCTCAATGTTGCTTTCCTCCCTTCTTATATTCTTGCGTATTTGTCAATTTAAGTCTTTTTCAATGACTTATTTTTGGAAATCATTTTCCTATTTCAATTCATTTTTTGCCTTATTCATTGATTATTTTAATGTTTTTAGCTTGGGCCATGTACATTGCTTGTATCCATATAATAAGTAAAATTAATTAAATAATTTTGTAACTAAGACTAAAGTTTTAATCTTAAAGGATACTTTAAACTCATTCCACAATGCTGGAGAGAAGGTTCAGCTGTCACGAAGGCATACTGCTCTTCCAGATGATGCAGGTTCAATTCCAAGCCCTTGTGTCAGGTGACTCACAATTTCCAGTCACCTGTAATGAATGCCAGCTCTGGGTATCCAACTCCTCTACCCTCTGCCCTTTGATGGTATACACACACATGCAAGCACACACACACACACGCACACACACACACACACACATACTTAAAAAAATAAATTACATTGTTCAGAGATTCATCCCAGGTGTTTAGCTATCTTGTTTTCACTGTTGAAATATGTGTTTTAATTATGAGCCCTTCATAAAACTATCCCTTTCCAGTTGTGTGCATGTGTGTATGTTTATCAGTGTGTGTGTATGAATGTATGTGTAAGTGTGCATGTAGGAGTATGTCTGTGCATGTACATATGCTTGGATTATGTGTATAAAGTGTGTATGCAACGTGTGTGTGTCTGTATGTGTACGTTTGTGTATACGTGCGTTCGTTTAGATGTGTGTATAGCACTTTTTATGTTTGGATGTGTGTATGTGTGATGCATTAAAGCGTTTACGCAAGGGCATGTGTGTATGTGCTATGTGTGCTGAGATCCGTTCTCTGCAAAGCTTCAGAAAATCGTGTCTACTTACAGTTAATTAGTGAGAACCTTAAGAGTACATTCCCCATTTGTTCAGCCCTATTTTTTTTTAACAGTGTATCGTGGATACTGAGTGCTATTCTTTAATACTCCTTTTCAGAGATTGTTCTTGAAATTCTCTATTTATTGTCCATCAGTTCATCATGGAACATTCTTTTGTGTGTGAAGTGTGTGTATGCATTTGTGTGAATGTGTCTAGGCGTGTGCTGCTGGTGTACTGGCATGGAGAGAGCAGACGTCAGTGTCAGGTGTCGTCCTTGGTTGCACATACCTTGTTTTGACGTAGGGCCTCTCATTAAGCCTAAGAGCTTAGGCTCGACCAGCTGGCCAGCAAGCTCCAGGAACCCTCTTGTCTCCCTCCCATTCTCTCCTAGTGCTGAGGTGTCAAGTACACAGCTGTGTTTGACTTTTACATGGCTTCTGGGAAACAAACTGAGCCATCTTCCAAGTTCCTGGAATTCCCTTCACTAATACTTAATTTTTCACTAGGGTAGAAGTGATGTATTGTACTTGAATCATCTTAACATTTATGTATAAATTCAATATAACTATCTGACATGACATTACATATTCAAGAACCTTGTGACTCGGTCTTCCAGCATCATCTGTCATTTACGCTGGTATAAAGGTAGACCCTCCTGTGACACTTGCCCGCTGCCTCTGTCACTTTACTTTCAGTTTCCGTTCATCTCTTTTTCCTATTTGCTGATCTGAACCTTAGTTTATGTAGTTTTATGAATCTTCTATTTGGCAATCAATTTCTTTGTTGATAGTTGTTTTTTTCTCCTGGGCTTTCTATATTTTGTTGATTTTCCTTTTTGAATCATACTGCTGTAATAGGACTTCAGAAAAAGTGCTATGACTAATATCTGTCTTTTTTTTCTGTTTTGCCATTTACCACTGTTGTAGTTTATCTGAGCACTGAACTGGCAAAAGGCAATTATTTTTCTCAACAAAAGAAAAATATGATTTTAGCATTTTATGATCTTTATTGATGTTGAGAATTTAGTTCTGTCTGGTTAATTTTAGTTGATCTATTTTCTGCATGAGGCTCTTTAAAACTTTTCATTTAGTGTTTGGTAATCTATAATTTCATAAAGATACATTTGTTTCCAGCATACAGGCAAAAAAAGGAAATATGCATCACACATTTCATTAAGCAATGCTTGTTAAATCAGTAGTCTATGAAGCCGTAACTCTGAGCAATGATCTACAGTAGCATGTTCATCATTTAACTTATGACTGATTAAGCAATATGACACTCCACAACAAGGGCTGGTCCTGCAGGGAAATCTGTAATAATATTTAAACACACTTTACATAGTCAGTTTTCAAATACTTCTATAGTTTCTTTTTTATTTCTGATATATTTTTATGTTGGAGATTTTATTTCATGCAAAAAAAAAAAAAAACACAAACACAGTTCATGGGAAAACCACTTAACAAGGACAGTTTAGTCTGGAAAAATGAAAACAAATATTCTCATGGTATCTGTTTGAGAAGGTGTGGAAAGTATTAATGAATGAAATCTTGAATCAATGACCACAGAGTGGCTCTCTATCTAAATGGCTATGGGAATCACACCAGTGCTTTATTCTCTAAGGGTAAACCAAGCTTGTTCAAAAACCAAGAGGATTTCTAAAAAGTATATTAAAGTTTCTAAATCAGGATTTAAGCTAATAGGCAAATGAATGTCTAGAGCAATATGCACACTTCATACCCACTTAAATTTCACTACACCTGGCTTCAATGAAATCCTGAAACAATGTGTTCAGTTGCTAAGAAAACCTGCAGGATCAAAAGGTTACCTTGTTTACTAGAAATAACAATTTCCTAGCAGAGCCTCCCTCCTTGCTGATTTTTTCATGTATGTAAGAGGATCAGATGAAGAAGATGATTTATCTAACAAACTGAGCTTTGAAAATTATACATAGTTTATATTTCATAAATGAAAATAAGAGGTCCAGAGAACTGAGCCAGCCTTTGTTAATCTAACTATACTTTTGTTATGTTTAGAAATAGTCGTATTGCAGTTTCTACATTTCAGATTTTCATTCCTCCCATCCCCAGTGCATTAGCTCATTCAGGGCACATGGAATTTCAATGCTTGCTTCTTATGGACAAATAAAACAAGACCCTAAGATGTTTAAACAAGTCCACATGGCTTTTAACTCTTACAGCTTAGACTTGAGATATACTGTCATAGCTTCTTTAGGGCAATATTACTGATAACTATGTTTTGTTAAATCTAACAGAAACTCAGATGAAAGCTTGCACGTGAGAGCCATCTTGATAAGCTATAATGATTCTGTGTTTAATTACCATAGTGCTAGTTATAAAGAAACGGAGGAAACATGCGCGAATAAATAGGCATGCATCAGGGTGTGCGAGGGAGGCAGACATCTATAAGAACTTGCCTTTTTCATCAAAGATTTTGTAACTCGGGAAACACAGAAGGTTTTCTTTAAACAGAAAACACAGCGTGTAGGTTTAGAATGAGAATGCTTGCCTTGAGAGCAGACGGCGTGAACACCAGTTTCAGCGGCTACTACAAGATGTCCTCCGAGGGCACATCCGAGTACTTCATCTTTCAAACTTCCCCAAGTACCAAACTTATACAGTTGCCAGGTGAATTAAATGACAAATAACCAAAGTCAACACATGCTACAAAAACCTCCGTATCCATGCTTATTTTAGGACTGTTCATGATAGCTACATCATAAAATAGGCTTAAACGCCCAACCATATTCTAATGTATAGTGTAAATGTGGTATTTATCCATACACTAGAGTTCTATTCAGAAAAAGTGTAGAAAACCATGCTGTGTGCAGGCTAGTGTTTGGAATGGGGAACACCATGCTAACTGAGATAAGGCTCAGTCAGACAAGAACCTAAAACAAACAAACAAAAACCATGGAAGTAGAATAATATCTTAGGACAGATGAAGGGGACAAGGGAAGAGGGTAGAGGTCAATAAGAAATGGTAATGGGATGTGGTGAAGTTATCACAATGAACCCAATAACTTTGTACAATTAATATATACTATATATATATATATAGTATATATATACTTATATATATATATATTATATATATATATAGTATATATATATGAAAGCCTAAACAAGGCTTTTATGTAATGTATAACATAAATTCAAAAATTTTAATTACTTGTTTCTGCTTGTGTTGATAGTACAACTGACAAAAAAAAACATTTTGACTAAAATGTTAATAAATCAAATAAAGAGAGCAATACTGAGTAGTTGAAGAATTTAAAGTTCAACAATGAACAAGCCAAAAAAGAGGAAAAACAGGACTTATGTTGGATGTTGTCCATCTTTTTCTCTTTCTGGTTCAAAGAGAAAGAGATTTGGTAAGACAGGAATTTGAGAGAACACTTATTGAGAAAGAGAATAGACTATCATGATGGGATATGAGATTTATGAAGGAAAGTGAGTAAAGCCTAGACTTAAACATAAATTGGAGAGTTCATCTTGCTCTCAACTAAACGTGGCCTTAAGTTAGGAGAATTCCACACAGCAAATATGGGTATGAAAACTCTTAGAGAGGAGGTGTTTACAAGCCTTTACCACTCAGTTTTTCATTCCTCTATGTTAATCATCTGTGTCCAAACAAAACTGTGTGGAAAGGAAATAGGAGGAGCAGAATGGAAACACCTTTCCCAGGTAAGAACACAGTTTTAGGTGTTGTGATTTCTAGAGTAATTAATCATAGCAGGCTCAGCCCAGAGTCTGAGAAACGGATCAAAACATAACGGAAAATGGAATGTTTCAAAAGGGATCTGCAGTGGAATGCACTCTAACGAATCATTTGATTTTACAAACCCCATTAATAATTCTAACCACACAGTTTAGAAGCTTTTATCCTAGGGGCTTAGCCAAACTCAGTCAAGGAACAGTTCCATTAACAAAGGGCTGTGTGGCCTGCAGTCCCAAAGAACATTCAAGCAGACTCACAGGTAAGAACAAATCCTCTAAGCTGTTGTTGGCTTTGTTAATATTTACAAAACATAAATCTTCTGTCTTCAGTTAACCCTCTCCTGGCTGGAGAGACGTAAGGAGCAGGTTCCTAACAAAGTGGCTTCCCATGGAAAACATGGGATTCCTGACATAAGATTATCAAACCCTTCAAAGCATGACTTGGAAAATGTGAATCTCTCTCTTTCTCTTTCTCTCTCTCCTCCTCCTCCCTCCCTCTCTTCCCTGTTAGCAGCAGCACATGCTCTGCTAAGCAGAGTTGCCATTTCTTTACATTTCCCTTTCATTTTCACAAGGCAAAAGTATAAAATGCTTGTTCTTATGTTACATACTGCAGTCTTAGATCTTTGGGGCAGAACAAAAGAAAATTATTTGTAAGATAACGTATTTAAGGTAGAGTATTGATCATAATTTCTCATCAAATTATGCCCCAAGTAACTGAATTCAAGAAATAAAACATTAGCAAATAAGGAAGGAATAGGGAGAAAAGCAAACCTTTGGGGGAAATCTCAGATAAGTAAGTTTCCTATAACTTACTTACAGTTTACTTCACTTTCTATAAGACAAAGATGGATAGTTTTTATAAACCCATAAATTTACCGATTTGACCTTATACTAGCAAATTACCAGGGTAATCTGACTAGCCGTTAATAAGTTCTTTACATAAATCTGCTAAATATATGAAACAACTAAAAGTCTTGTGACCAAAAGTTGCTTTTTTTCCTAACACTTGTTTTCTAATGTTCCAAACAAAATCCAAGCCTCACTGCATAATGATTATGTCGCCAAAATTATGTAGCAGACAGTGGTCCTTCCAGGGCTGTTTGCTTCAATATCGCATAATGCTCCTGGCAGACTGACTCTCACTGCTAGAGCAAATGCATTAATGAAAATTCCTTGGGACACAATAACATTTATAGATGCTAGGTTATTTGATCATACTGTACCAGCCTGCCTCCTAGGGAAAGGGGTGGAATGAATTACATGAGTGACGATTTGCATAACAAAGCAGATCTCCTAAGTGAATGATTTTGATTTTTGTTAAGAGAAATTCCCATGGGTCTCTTGTGTTTCTGCATGTCTTCCTAAAGTAAAGGACAGATTGGTTCGTTTTTGAGGGTGTCTCTCTGGGGCAACGTGTTGGCAGGTTGGCTTGCAGACCTTTACTTCCTGGGGTTTGAGGGTTTTCATCTCCGAGTCGATGACTGTGTGAAGAGCACTCTGGACTGCTGTGTCTTGCCTCGGTAGTGGGTGGTGTGCTGGGGGGTTCACTCTACCTGCTGTGTCTGCAACCTCTGGAAATGTCTGCCTGTATCCTTATTGGAGAAACAGCTTATCTGAGGAGAAAACATTCTGTCTGATGAAGAAATACCAAATGAAAGCTGGGACCATGGTAATGGAATAGGAGCATAAAGCTACGAGTTAATGAGATGATGTCCTCATGCTTTGTATTCTGAGTGAAAGTGTCCACATTTTCTGAAACCTTTATTGTGTTTTAGTTCATGCTTTGCTTCATGAGCTCCTGCTATTTTTACGTTGCTGAAGGCACTTGTAGAGTGTAAGGTACTGTTGGAATGAGATCTTTTCAAGGTACGAGGTCTCTGTGCGTCTATGATGTAAATTGTTTTACCAGGCTGTGTGAAAAGAGAAGGAGGTATGTGAAAGAGGGAAGGAAGAATTAGATTAATTACCTAAAATATTAGAAGTAATATCCAGGGATAAAGTAAGGCTTGGTGCTGACCAAGAGATACTTACATTTATTTGTGTAGAAGAAGAAAGGATTTGCTGAGAAAGAATTAGATAGAATAGAAAATAGTGCTGAAATGGACCATATACCTCAGCTAGTGAGAGGAAGAAGCATTTGGCCACTCTTTCAGGTCACCCTGTGAAGGACATTGGTGGCTCACAGATCTCATACAAAGCCAATATGTTATTTCTCTCTGTCATTTAAGACTGACATCCCGAATGAAGCAGTGTGCAGTCACAGTTGCATAGATATGAGACTAAGTACATGACTGTATTTTGGTTATTATTTTTATTTTATTAGTATATGTATATGTGCTCAGTTTGACTGTGCATTGGGGCCTCTCACTTTGTAGGTCCCAGGGATGGAACTTGAACTCAGGTTGTCAGGTAGGCTTGAGCAATCTCTCTAGTTGAATTTACCATTTTCACTCATTGTTTCTTTTCTTCATTTTAGCATAGTCATCAAACGGTTTTCATGCAGTTACTTCACAGCTTAGTACAATAAGAAGCCATTTTTAAATTTATACATACAGTCTCCCACTGAGAACAGCTAACAACGTTTTTATTCTATGATACTAATCATGTAATTATTTACATGGAAAATCATAGAAAAACATGAAAATGTTACTTATGAAGTATCCCAAATTAATATAGTGTCAGTCAAGTATAATTTTTTAACTTGCTATGTATATAATCTCAATGTTTCCCAAAGGAGTAACTCTGGCACATATTTCTGTTATGGTCATTTCCTGAAACCTGTCCATATCAGTGTTGTCTAAATCTGTTTCATTATCCCTTCCCTCTCCTCTCCATCTATCTGCTTTCCTTCCCATTACTTGCTTTCTTTCCCTCCTTCCTTATTCCTTCCGTTCCCTTACTTCCCTTTCCTTCTTTTCTCCCTTGCTCCATTTTTTCCTCCTTTCTTCTTTTTTTCCTTCCTTCCTTTCTTCCCTCCTTCCTTCTTCCCACCCACCCTATTTTCCATTTCATGAGCAATCTATTTCATGCCAGTCACTTTCTGTTTAGTGACTACAGCAGGAAAAACTGATGGAAAGGAAGGGAGACAATCACCCTGGCCACAAGGAAACTCCTGCGTGTCTAGAGCCTTTGAGGAAAGCTTGAGGTGTCACATACGAAGAAGATATACAGATGACATTATCACCTCTTGTGGAATCTAAAACTTGGGTTCAATAGCATATATTTAATGTTCAGTAAATCACCCCTGGAGATACTTCTGCCTTGTTCTCTTTACTCCTAAGGCAGCTGTAAAGGACTGGTAAAAATTATGCTATTTTGCATTATAATATGAATAATTTTTCCAGCACTAGAACTGAGCAGTGGCTGGGGTTTAGAAGGGGAACATGTGTGAATTTATTTGTGGTATTATAATGATATCTTTCTATGGAGTGAAATATAATTTCACATATTTATAGGGTATCTTCTCTTTTCATCTTCCATCTAGTAGTTCTGGAGGTACACAACACTAAAAGTTTCTTTAACACACACACACACACACACACACACACACACACACAAATATATATATGGTGGGAGGCAGCAAAGAAGCAATTTGTGCTACAAACAAATCCACATCTCTGGTAAATATGTGGAAATGAAAGCCTGTTTCACCTGAAGGATGACTGCTGCTCTTAACATCAACAATCAGGATGCATTTCTTCTATGTAAACATGTTATACTTGATTTGATCTCCAAACTGGTAACATTTTTATGTCTATCATTAAATTCGAGTGTCCACAGTACATTAACTAAATAGTTAATGCAAATAAAGGTTATTTTCAGAAGAAAATATTGTAATTCATTTATAGTCATTTACATATTATAGAAGTATATCTAAATTTGCATAGTTGTTTATTTTTATAACAAATACACTGTAATTTTCAATCTTTCTGAAGGCTAAGAATGAATAGAAGGATTCTTAGGAAAAAAATAGAAAATGCAAAGAAGATTAGGAATTGCTGGAAGAGAATGGGACATGTTTCTTATCTTCAGATAGGCTGTTTAAATTTTTTACAACTTTGAGACAATGTACTGGAGCATATTATTCATAGATCATGACCCACTTAAAATTTGCAATCAGAACATGGTATATTCTTCATTAATGAATATTTAATTACTTAATTACTTATCAAAACTGTGAAACCAAGCAAAACATATTCTTATGAAATCCACTGCTTGAATGGGTCAAGTAAAGCCTTTGTAATTTTGTTTTTTAATAGTTAAAGATTTAATTACCCATAGAAATAATAGAAATGAATGTGTGCTTATATTTACATATATTTGCTCTCATTTCCATAAACAGCACTTGAAAGCTCCCCATGAAAAGGCTGAAGAGTTTTGCCTCTAGAGCAAGAAATACGTGGATGGCATCTGTATGTGCCAACGCCAGTTGACATGCCAATATGGATGGAGGAAATGTCATCATAAGGCCTTACACTTATGAAGGGCTACAGTCAATCAGTGGTTGCAAAAAGAGAGAGGAGCAGTATTTTCCCAGGATGAGTCTTTTGATAAGCTATCCAATGTGAAATGTTTAGCCATAAACATTAATTTATAGAGTGACACTAAATAAACTCAGGTAATGTATACGTGTGTAACTATAATAATGAGAAGGAGGATATATATTTTGAAAAGAGTGGAAAAGATGTGAGAGGAGGCAGAAAGTATAAAGGAGAGGTAGAAATGATGTAAATACAGTGTTCATGTAAGACATTCTCAGAAATTAATAATTAAATTAAAAATGAGAAATTACAGCTTATAATTCTATATTATCTGAAAAGGTAATTGAAAATTATTTATATAGTAACTCAAGAACTTCAAACTGGAGGTGGGGCAAGATGGCGGCGCCGGGAGGACTCTCATTCTGAGGAGCAGCACAGCAGGATTGGCACAGTGACCAGCAATCAGAACTCACGGCCATAAAACACAAGTGATTGTGTTTCCCAGTTGTGAGGATACCCCACGGTGGGGGATGCAATCAGCTTTAACTCACCTGGCTAAACCGCGGAAGAGATCCCGGTTCCGCCAGGCTCTTGGTCGCCAGCCCAGAGCTACACGCCAGCGTGATCTGGTCACAGTCCCAGACTGAACTGTGGGCCCACAACACCATAGACTGGATTTCCCAGTCGAGAGATAACCCCACGGAGCAGGAAACAATTGGGACCGACCTCAGGTTGCCCAGACATCCCCTGGAAAAGACTCGGGTTCCGCGGGTGCCCCAAGAGCCAGCCCGGACCCAGAGCCGGGACACAGGCGCCTGCCTGTGTGCCTGATTCGCTGCCTCAGATAGAACTGTGGGCACCAGGGCACCAGACTGCGTGTCTCTGGCAGGAGGAAACCCGCAGCGGAGGGGGTCAGCAGCTCTAACGCTTAGGACACCCAGCACCAAAACACTTCCTGGACTCACACAGACTCTAGTGCAGGCAGAAGCGCTGTGCTCTGTCGCCATTGTTGCGTTCCCCTGGGGCACTGGGACACACAGCTGCATCCTCGGACCTGCAGGAGCCGGAGAGCCATTACAGCAGCCCTCAGATACTGTGCTAGGGATCGGCCAGTTGTCCCTAGCTAGACTGTCAAAACTGTGGGAATCCCTGGTCCTTCAAGAGGGCTGCACCCACAGCGTCTGGACCAGAGCAGTGCCTGCAGCCACCATCCCAGACAGAGACACACAGCTTCTGGTCCAGAGTGAGGCACCCAGCCTCCAGACCAGAGCAGTGCCCCCAGGCGCCAACTCAACCTAGGTGCACATTCTCCAGGTCCAGAGCGGAGCAATCAGCCTCTGGCCCAGAGACTTGCTGAGTGCACCTCTCACTTTCCCAGACAGAATTGTGTGCCCCAGGATAACAGACTGAGTTTCCCTGTTGAGAAAAACCCCACAGCTAGGGAATCAGCAGGTTCTTCAAGAGGACTGTACATGGAAATTTAGTGAGCAGCAGCACATTAAATTTATAACAAGAAACCCAGCAGTGGGGCAGCTGTCTTGAGAAATTCTATGGGTAAGAGGAGATCCGCCCCTGCCTAACATAGACCACAGCTACTACTCAGGGCTATAAACCTGAGGTGAGCAGTGGCAACTCCAGAGAAACACTGGCCATACAGTGACCATAACCAAAAAGCAGAGAAGTACTCCTTCAGGAAAAACCATCTTCCGGCCAAGGGGATACCCCCTACCTCAGGACCCCAGGAAGCACAGAAACTAACAGCCAACACCTAACTCAGCCCAATGGGTAGAGGTCAGCGTAAAGGCTCAACCAACAAAAGACAGAGCAATATGGCATCTCCAGAACCCAGCCGTCCAGGGGCAAACAGCCCTGAACAATGCAGCATAATAGAAAATCAAGAAGATGACCTTACATCTATGTTGATGAAGAGGATAATAGAGGAAACAAATAAAATACGTAAAGAATTAGAGGAAGATAAAACCAAACAGATCATGGCTATCCGTAAAGAAATGGAGGAAGATAAAGACAAGCAGATTAGGGCCATCCGTGAAGAAATACGGGAAGATGCAGCAAAACAGCTTGTGGCCTTCAGAGAAGAAATAATTAAATCACTGAAAGAAATCAAAGAGACAGAGTTGAAGGAACTAAAAGAAAAAGAGGAAAATACAAGCAGACAGGTGAAGGAAGTAAACAAAACATCTCAAGACCTGAAGATAGAACTAGAAAAATTAAAGAAAACACAAATGGAGGAAATAATGCAGAGGAAGAATTTAGGGAAGAAAACAGGAACTACAGAGGTAAGCATAACCAACAGACTACAAGAAATGGAAGAAAGAATCTCAGGTGTAGAAGTTACAATGGAAGAAATCGATGTATCTGTCAAAGAAAATGTTAAATCCAAAAAATTCCTGACACAGACCGTCCAAGAAATCCAAGACAATATGAAAAGACAAAACCTAAGAATAATAGGAATAGAGGAAAAAGAAGACTCCCTTCTCCAAGGCCCAGAAAATATTTTCAACAAAATCATTGAAGAAAATTTCCCCAACTTAAAGGAGAAGCCAATAAGGATACATGAGGCCTACAGAACACCCAACAAATTTGACCAGAAAAGAAAATCCTCCTGCCACATAATAATCAAAACAGTAAGTATACAGAACAAAGAAAAAATACTAAAAGCTGCAAGGGAAAAAGGCCAAGTAACATATAACGGCAAACCCATTAGAATCACACCTGACTTTTCAACAGAAACTATGAAAGCCAGAAGGGCCTGGACAGATATCATGCAGACCCTAAGAGAACACAGATGTCAACTCAGGCTACTATACCCTGCAAAACTCTCAGTCCTCATAGACGGAGAAAACAAGATATTCAATGACAAAAATAAATTTCAACAATACCTACACACAAATCCAGCATTACAGAAGACACTGGAAGGGAAAATACAACCCAAGAAAATTAGCTTCTGTCAAGAAAACACAGAAAATAATTAACCTTACTACAGCAAAACAAAAAGCAACCAAGCACACAACCTTATGAACACAGCCAACATCAAAATCAAAGGATCTAACAGCCACTGGTCATTAATCTCTCTCAACATCAATGGACTCAACTCTCCAGTAAAAAGACACAGATTAACAGAATGGATATGTAAACAAAACCCAGCAATCTGTTGCATACAAGAAACATACCTAAGTCACAAAGATAGACATTACCTGAGGGTAAAAGGTTGGAAGACGACTTTCCAAGCAAATGGACCCAAGAAACAAGCAGGAGTAGCCATTCTAATATCTGATAAAATAGACTTTCAACCAAAATTAATAAAAAGCGATGAGGAAGGACACTTCATAGTCATCAAGGGAAAATTCCACCAGGAAGACATCACAACCCTGAACATCTATGCCCCAAATACAAGAGCACCCACATTTGTAAAAGAAACATTGATAAAATTTAAACCACATATAGATGCCCACAAATTAATTGTGGGAGACTTCAACACCCCACTCTCAACAAAGGACAGGTCAACAAAACAGAAATTAAACAAAGAAACAATATCTCTGACAGAGGTCATGAATCAAATGGACCTCACAGACATTTACAGAACTTTACACCTAAACACAAAAAGAATTTACCTTCTTCTCAGCACCTCATGGAACCTTCTCCAAAATAGACCATATAGTTAGTTGGTCACAAAGCAAGCCTCAACAGATACAAGAAGACTGAAAAAATCCCTTGTATCCTGTCTGATCACCATGGAATAAAGCTGGACTTCAACAACAACAGAAATAGCAAAAAGCCTACACACACATGGAAACTGAACAACTTGTTACTAAATGACAGCTGGGTCAGGGAAGAAATAAAGAAAAAAATTAAAGCCTTTCTAGAACTCAATGAAAATGAAGACACAACATACCCAAACTTGTGGGACACAATGAAAGCAGTGCTAAGAGGAAAGTTCATAGCACTAAGTGCCTTCAAGAAGAAATTCGAGACAGCTCATTCAAGCAACTTAATGGCCCACTTAAAAACCCTAGAAAAAGAAGAAGCAGACACACCAAAAAGGAGTAGATGGCTGGAAATAATCAAACTCAGGGCTGAAATCAATCAATTAGAAACAAATAAAACAATTCAAAGAATCAATGAAACCAAGAGCTGGTTCTTTGAGAAAATCAACAAGATCAAAAAACCCTTAGCCAAGCTAACTAAAAGGCAGAGAGACACCACCCAAATCAACAAAATCAGAAATGAAAAGGGGGACATAACTACAGACACTGAGGAAATCCAAACAATCATTAGGACTTACTTCAAAAGTCTATACTCAACAAAATTTGAAAACCTAAATGAAATGGACAATTTTCTTCATCGATTTGACTTACCAAAGCTGAATCAGGACCAGATAAATCAATTAAATAGTCCTATATACCCCAAAGAAATAGAAGCAGTCATCAAAAGTCTCCAATCCAAAAAAAGGCCAGGACCAGATGGCTTCAGCGCAGAATTCTACCAGACCTTCAAAGAAGAGCTAACTCCAATTCTCTTCAAACTATTCCACAAAATAGAAACAGAAGGAACATTACCAAACTCATTCTATGAAGCCACAATCACCTTGGTACCTAAACCTCACAAAGACTCAGCAAAGAAAGAGAATTTCAGACCAATTTCCCTTATGAACATTGATGCAAAAATACTTAACAAAATACTTGCAAACCGAATCCAAGAACACATCAAAGATATTATCCACTATAACCAAGTAGGCTTCATCCCAGGTATGCAGGGGTGGTTCAATATACGGAAATCCATCAATGTGATCCACCATATTAACAAACTGAAAGAAAAAAACCACATGATAATCTTCCTAGATGCTTAAAAAGCATTTGACAAAATCCAACATCCATTCATGTTTAAAGTACTGGAGAGATCAGGGATACAAGGAAGATATCTAAACATAGTAAAGGCGATATACAGCAAGCCTATAGCCAACATCAAACTGAACAGAGAGAAACTTAAAGCAATCACACTAAAATCAGGGACAAGACAAGGCTGCCCACTCTCTCCATATCTCTTCAACATAGTGCTGGAAGTCCTTGCTAGAGCAATAAGACAGTTGAAGGAGATCAAGGGGATACAGATGGGAAAGGAAGAAGCCAAATTATCACTATTTGCAGATGATATGATAGTATATATGAGTGACCCCAAAAACTCTACCAGGGAACTCCTACAGCTGATAAACAGCTTCAGCAAAGTGGCCGGATACAAAATTAACTCAAAAAAATCAGTAGCACTCCTGTATACAAAAGACAAAAGGGCTGAGAAAGAAATTAGGGAAAGAACACCATTCACAATAGCCACAAATGACATAAAGTACCTTGGTGTAACCCTAACCAAGCAAGTCAAAGACTTGTATGAAAAAAATTTCAAGTCTCTGAAGAAAGAATTAGAGGAAGATATGAGAAGATGGAAAGATCTCCCATGCTCAAAGCTTGGCAGGATAAACATAGTAAAAATGGCCATCTTACCAAAAGCAATCTACAGATTTAATGCAATTCTCATAAAATTGCCAACACAATTCTTTACAGACCTGGAAAGAAAAATTCTCAACTTTGTATGGAATAACAAGAAACCGAGAATTGCTAAAACAATCCTCTACAATAAAAGATCTTCTGGAAGTATCTCCATCCCTGATCTCAAGCTGTACTATAGAGCAATAGTTATAAAAACTGCATGGTACTGGCATAGAAACAGAATGGTGGATTAATGGAATCGAACAGAAGACCCAGAAATAAACCCACACACTTACGGACACCTGATTTTTGACAAAGATGCCAAAACCATACAATGGAAAAAAGATAGCATCTTCAACAAATGGTGCTGGTCCAACTGGATGTCTACATGTAGAAAAATGAAAATAGATCCATACTTATCACCCTGCACAAAACTGAAGTCCAAGTAGATCAAAGATCTCAACATAAAACCAGACACATTAAATCGGCTAGAAAAAAAAGTGGGGAATACCCTAGAACTCATTGGTACAGGAGAAAACTTCCTGAACAGAACACCAACAGCACAGGCTCTAAGAGCAACAATCAATAAATGGGACCTCATGAAATTGAAAAGCTTCTGTAAAGCAAAGGACACCGTCATCAAAACAAAGCAACTGCCTACAGATTGGGAAAAAATCATCACCAACCCTTTATCTGACAGAGGACTCATATCCAATATATATAAAGAACTAAACAAGCTGAAAAGCAATAACCAATTAATCCACTTAAAAAATGGGAAACAGAGATAAACAGAGAACTCTCTGTAGAGGAATATCGAATGTCAGAGAAGCACTTAAAGAAATGCTCAACCTCATTAGCCATTAGGGAAATGCAAATCAAAACAACCCTGAGATTTCACCTTACACCCATCAGAATGGCCAAGATGAAAAACTCAAGTGACAACACATGCTGGAGAGGTTGTGGAGAAAGGGGAACCCTTCTTCACTGCTGGTGGGAATGTAAACTGGTACAACCACTCTGGAAATCAATCTGGTGCTTTCTCAGACAACTAGGAATAGCGCTTCCTCAAGATCCATCCATACCACTCCTAGGCATATACCCAAAAGAGGCACAAGTACACAAAAAGGACATTTGCTCAACCATGTTTGTAGCAGCTTTATTCGCAATAGCCAGAAGCTGGAAACAACCCAGATGCCCCTCAACTGAAGAATGGATGCAGAAACTGTGGTACATCTATACAATGGAGTATTACTCAGCAATGAAAAATAAGGAAATCATGAAATTTGCAGGTAAATGGTGGGACCTGGAAAGGATCATCCTGAGTGAGCTGTCCCAGAGGCAGAAAGACACGCATGGTATATACTCACTCATATAAACATGCAATATGGAGTGAACCCACTGAAATCTGTACATCTAAACAGACTGGGCAAAGGAGAGGACCCTAACTGGAATGTTCGGGGAGGATGGACGTCGGAAAAAAAAAAGAAAATAGGAAACAACTTCGGAACCTGCTACAGAGGGCCTCTGAAAGCCAGAAGAAAACTGGAAACAACCTTGAAACCTGCAACAGGGGGCCTCTGAAAGCTTCTGCAGTATAGACTGTCAAAGCAGATGCTGAGCCTGATGGCCAACTGATGGGCAGAGTGAATGGAATTTTATGTAAGAAGTGGGAAATGGTAAGAGCTGGAGGGGATGGAAACTCCACAAGGAGAGCAACAGAACAAGATAATTTGAACACAGGGAACTTCCCAGAAAATCATACTCCAACCAAGGACTATTCGTGGAGATGACCTGGAACCCCTGCACAGGTGTAGCCCATGGCAGTTCAGTGTCCAAGTGGGTTACATAGTAATGGGAAGAGGGACTGCCCCTGACATAATCTGATTGGCCTGCTTGTTGATCACTTCTCCCTGAGGGGGGAGCAGCCTTACTAGGCCACAGTAGAGGACAATGCAGCCACTTTTGATGAGAACTGATAGACAAAGATCAGAAAGAAGAGGAGAACCTCCCCTATCAGTGGACTTGGGGAGTGGCATGCATGCAGAAAGGGGAGGGAGGGTGGGATCGGGAGGGGAGACAGGAGGGGCTTATGGGGGTATACAAAATGAATAAAGTGTAATTAATAAAAAATTTTAAAAAAGAACTTCAAACTGTAGACTCATGCATGGTTGTCTGAGTCTGTTTTTGCCAAATATGAGTATCCAGAAGATGACAAATCAAGCGGACATCATGTATACACATTGTGACACTGTTCAGCCTTTAAAAATGAAGATGTGTAGGACACATGTAAACCTAGGGACAAGCTGGCAAATGCAATAAGCAGCACAGGAAAGACAAACACAGCTTGTTCCCACTGCGTGTGAACAGCAGAAATTACCAAAGCAGAGTGTGCAGTGTTTCCCAGGGTGTGGTGAGAGAGGGTTTGGGGAAAGATGTGAGTCAAAGGTCACAAAATTTTACTTGCAAAGTAAGAATAAATTAAAGCAAATTCCTATACATGTGGGACCTATGAATATTATATATTTGAACACTAATTATAGTAGATTTTAAAAAAAACTCTTTTAAATTTTTGTTCTATTTTATTTATTTGTGTGTGTGTGCAAGTGTGTGTGTGTTTGCACACATGTATGTTTTGGTTCCTGACATGGCCAGAAGAGGGCATCAGATGCCTTGGAGCCAGAGTTATATGCAGTTGTGAAGGGCGTGAAGTGGGTCCTGAGATCTGAACTCAGGTCCTCAAGAATGAACAGCAAGTATTCTTTTTTTTTTTTAAATTTTAATTTATTGCAATTTATTCACTTTGTATCCCAGCTATGCCTCCCTCCTTCTTCCCCTCCTAATTGTGATAGCCTTAGTCAGACTAGGTTTTTTAAATCTGTTATCACTAGACATGCAAGAAAACCAAGTCAAACCCTTTGCCCTCCAAAACCAATAGCCAAGCAAAAAACATAAATAAACACAAAGGAAAAAAGAAAGAAGTTTGTGAAGAATTTCACAGGTTACATAATAATCTGTAATTCCTGAATTCACTGTGGAGCTAAGGCCAGTTCTTTCATGTAGACGCTGTTCATCAATTAGGGAAAAGAATTCTCATACTAAGATAATTCAAAGAACCAAAGAGCTGTCTAAAAGTTCTGCTTTATTTTTTCTGCTTTAGCTTTTAAATGCCATCTCATCTTATTTTGCTTCTTGCCCTGATGTAATTAATGTATTATGAAATGAAATTTTTTTTCCTTTATTCAACACACTTAAAATACAGCAAACAGTGTATATTAAGTTCAGAAAGACAGTCTCTCTCCTCCCATAGCATGGAGTCTACTAAGGAAACCAAGAAGTGAAAAAAGGCAATTGTGGTGGTGGGTGACAGTTGTTAAAAAATGTGTTAAAATTGGAACACTCCTAGGTTACTGAAGAAAAGATATGCACACATCTTCTGGGTAAGCAGTATTTTGCTAGGGGAGCATGTAGGAGAAGGCGATGTTCTTTCCATGGAGGAGAATATAGAGAGGGTGAAGCTTAAGTGGGGAGGGATTCAATTTACTGCTGTTATGGAGAAGGCAGGTCTAGAGCACCCAGAGTTTACATTTAGTTTACATTTAGACTTCCTCCTGAGGGCTCTGGAGAGTCATCAGCAAGATTTTAGCAGTGGAGTTGCTATTATCAGGTTTGAGGTATAGAACATTGACTCTCCTACAAAGTGTAAGATAAAGTGGGAGAGGAAGAAAATAAATCAGTTACTAGACAATTAGAGTTACTTGGGAAATAGTGATTAATGGTTGGAAGGAAGGAAGTGGCAAAGGGGACAGAGATGGGTAATTAGTGGTAGAGGTGGGTTGATCAATTTAGGTTTGGTGCAGGAAGACTACATAATTCCCATACCCAAGATTATCTTTCTTATATGAAATACATATGCTCATAAAATTCAAATTTAAGATGAATTATGAATAATTTGTTAGTATAAACATGTTCTATCTAAAACCAAGAATAAATTTATGGAAGAAAATCATCCTTGTTTATTTGAAACTTTGATTTAACCAGATGTCCTTTATTAAGTCTGTCAAATGTTCTGCAGTGACACATTGAGTAATTTCTTTTTTTTTTTCTCAAAATTTGATATCTAGTTATGTAGATATTGGTTTAGGTTTCATTTGCCTTAAATCAAGGATATCAAATCTTATGGAAGTTGGAAACAGAATATTGTTTCTCGCAAGCTGTAGAGATTTTGGATGTGGGGTAGGATCGAGAAGGTTGGTCTTTGAGTCCTAACTTTGAGTTTGATAGGAGCAAGAGTTTCTGGTGAGCTCCTTCCAAGTAAGGTGACTATAGCTAATGATATTACAGTCTATATTTTTGAATGCTGAAGGAAATTTAATTGAGTGTCTAGTTATAAAGAATGAAAAATAAGAAGATGGCTGTCTTAGCTTGATTGAACCTTACAGATTATGTATACATGAAAAATTACATGATTCCCTGTTATGGACAATTTGCATGTATACTTGAGAATACTATACATAAAAGCAAATTTAGAGGTTTTAAAGATTACAGGTGAATGCATGTGGCCATAAGTAGTCAAAATCCTAAGAATAATTTGCGAGCTAGCCTTTTACAGGCCATCTATATCACCCTTCCTTACTTCAGACAATATGGCAGAAGGGAAATGGAAAGAGTACTGTCGAGGCTAAAAGAAGAAGCTTGTTCATAAATGGTGCCCACTGAAAATGGTCTAGCTGTTGCACCCATGAAATATGAGTGGCTGTGGTTACCTACACAAGATTTTCAAAAGGTTGAGCCCATTGACATTCCATAATGGGTGAGGAGGGGCTCCTGAGGCTACACCCTTCCATTAGTAGCCATTGGTTGTCATTTGATGCTTGGGTGGGGGGCTCATTTTTCTTCATGGTTTTAGCAACTAGTACATTGTCCTTGGTTCAGTATATGGTCTCCCACCTATCATCTTGCAATCTTAATTAAACTTATTGCAGAACGTAAAACATAAGCATAGGTGGAGAACTTGGAAAGAAGAGATTTAGTAGGATACAGCTGAGGATATGAGAAAGTAATAAGAGAGGTTTATCACCATATTATATGATATAAATGTATGAAGTTTTCTAAGAATAAAAGTAAAGACAGGAGGAAAGGGAACTGAACTTTCTAACTATGGAGTAAATTCAAAATAAAGTGTTGATGATTATTAATATTTTTAAACTAAATAAAATTATAATAAATAATATTAATAATAATAAAGTATTACAGTTTTTATGTCACAAGATATTCAAAGATTATTAATATTTAATATTGATTTATATTTTAGTTTATCAGTGGCCATTCCCAAACCAGCTGTATACCCAAATCACCACACAGACACTAGGATTTATTTAATTAACCTAGAGCAAACTGTTGGGAAATAATTACTCCATCCTTAACCTCCAAGCCTGCATAGCTTCCTCCCATTCAGATTTTCCACATTATACTTGGTTTTATTCACATCTTAGGTACCATTCATTTCTCCTGATGTTTCCATGTCCTCTCCTCTGGGATCTCTCTTCCACTGTCTTCTTTCTCCTCCCCTCCAGAAAAAAAAAAATGGTCCCAACTATTCTCTTCATTGCTTAGCATTGGCTGGCTGTTTTTATTGGCAACACAGAGAACAAATGGTAGCATGTTTACACAAAATTAAGACAGGTGATGCTTAGAATAAGCATCACAATGCAATGTCGGGGTTGAAACTAGATAGTGGAGCAAAGAAAACAGCATTTGAATGAACACGGGTAAATTTTATAGATTCTGCAATAATGTTATAGCAACACTAAAGAAATGGAATGTGCTTTTTATTAGCCTTTGTGAAAGCCTCTGGTTTTCATGTTAGACTCTTATATAGGAAAGCAAAATAATGTTACACTATTGAAGACAATAAATTCCTGAATTTCCTAGGTTCTTTCTTCCCACCTTGTTTTAGGGACTATTTTCAAGTCATGAAACAGAGTTATGGGATGTCCTGTCTGTGATGGCATTATTATTAAATACCACAGGCATATGCTCATTTACATTTTCAGTAGTAGTATTATTAATGGTATCCAAGCTTGAAATATCTTCCTTGTAAATATGACTCAGAAAATTTCACAAATTCACCAGAAATAATAGCGGAGGCTCTGAAGTAGCGAGGAAATGACTGGCTTACGTAGCTTGCAGACAGGTCATCATAATGCTTGAAGAGGACCCGTCTTCTCCTCCTCAAACTCTTTGATCAGTAAGTGGAGATTTATAAATTGAAACTGCATAGCAAATTGCCCTGGTGCCTCCTTTATTGAGTTATTCTCTCTAGAATTTTCTAGAACCTGACTCGTTTGTCTTTCTATAATTAAACTGCTGCCTGTCTATGCACAGAGACTGACAAGGCTGGCTGGCTGGTGCTATTTTTGAAATTTCTATGCCTTGAATCCATTGGATGGAAGCCTTGTTTCAAATTACTGAAAACACTGTGATGTGTCCTCATGCATGAACACTCATTTCAGCTCACATCAGCATTTCTGTTTAGATTTTTTCTTTTCTTAAATGGTCCAGTTTTCCACATCGATTTTTGCCAGCTTTAAATAATTAGATATAAATGGATGTGATTCTGTGACATTTGCCAAGGAGTTAATTTTGCTCATTAGGAGTCATTTCATATGTTTCCTGTCTTGTAATTGATATTTGTACTGAAACATCCCTCAGAACATGAAAAGCTGGATCATGTTTTGAATCATTGAGATGCTATCCTTGCAGTGTGCTTCTTTGGGTGCGTTGCTCTCTTAAAACCACGAAAGAATGCATCTTTTTCAAAACTAAATAAATAGGAACTGTCATGAAATAGACCCAACAGATGTGCGTGTTCACACACATACATACATACACCTGTGCATACACATTCTCCATTTTACTTCTACATGACAGCAATCTCATAAACTGCTCAACTCAGGAGACATGGTTTATGCTCCCAAAGCACTCCTCAATTTCCTGGCTTGTATTCTAGCTATTTATGTATAGTTTGTCTCCCGTAAGGCCTTTTCAGGTAGCAACTGTGTTTAATTCATCTTTATATATTCCTGCAGTGGCTAAACACGGCTTTGCATAGTGTGAGTACTTGCTAAATGCTGTTAAATGAATGACAGTAAAAATAAATTCTGCCTATTTGAATCTTCAATCTAGAAATATTTTTTTTAATTTTATTTTTCTTTTTAGTTACATTTTGTTAACTCTGTGTCCCAGCTGTATCCCACTCCCTCATTCCCTCCCAAACCCCGCACTCCCTCCCTGGTCTCTTCCCTGCCCCTTTCCAAGTCTACTGATAGGGGAGGACCTCCTCCCCTTTCATTTGACCCTGTTTTATCAGGTATCTTCAGGGCTGGCTGCAAAGTCCTCCTCTGTAGCCTAACAGACTGCTCCTCCCCTGGGGGGGGGGGGTGTCAAACAGCCTGCCCTTGAGATCCTGTTAGAAATAGTCCCGTGTTCCCCTTACTTTGGAAAACTACTTGGTTACTGAGCTACCACGGGCCACATCTGAGCCGAAGTTCTAGGTTATATCCATAGATGGTCCTTGGTTGAGTGTCAGTCTCAGAAAAGACCCTGTGCCCGGATATATTTTTAATGTAAATGCAGTAAATAATCTTCATAAAAGCTCCTCTCATACTCTACATTTGGAGACCTGTTCAGTCTCTCTCATCTTGTGTCACTGTTTATGGACACAAGAGTGCAAGGACTTGTCACAGTGCACAGATGGATTCTGAGGACACTTTGCAGGATCGACACCCGCATCCCAACCCCCACACGGATCCAGGATATTGATTCGTATCATCAGACCTGGTGGCAAGTTTCTTAACTTGCTGAGTTAACGTACTACCCTCTACATCCTTTGATTTTTAATTGACATATTTGAGTTTCCAAATGTGAAGTTATTAACTGTATTTACAAACCATTATTTTTGAGATACAAATGTAAGTATAAAGATGAGACAAATGTATGGAACTAGAAAAGATCATCCTGAGTGAGGTAACCGAGACCCAGAAAGACACACATGTTATGTAATCACTTATAAGCAGATATCAGACCTATAGTACAGGTAATTATACTACAATTCACAGACCCAAAGAAGCTACGTAACAAGGAAGGCCCAAGGGAGGGTGCCAGAATGTCACTCAGAAGGGAAAATAAAATAGACAGCAGATATGGATGAAGAGAGGGAGCTGGACAGGAGATGGAATGGGGAGGAAACAAGGGTGGGGATCAGATATGAAGGAAACAGGGGTGACAGATGAGAGAGCTAGGAACAAGAAGTGAAACTGCGAGGGTCCATCTGTTTGACAAGCTGGAGGCCTGATTCTGGGTAGGCTCCTGGGAGGGTGTGACTGAGACTCTAGCTGAGAATACTAAAGGAGAGGGGGTGGGAACATGGAGACTGAAGTGACCTTCTCCTAGCCAGGCAGGACTAGTGGAGGGAGGGGAACAACAACCCACTGATAAAACCCGTGATCCCAACATTACCCCGCCTACAGAAGTGCAGCTGTAAAGAAGGAACAAAGATTGAGGGAATAGCCAACCAATAATTGGAGCAACCTGAGACCCACTCCAAGGTAGAGAGCCAGCCCTGACACTGCTAATGATGCTGCTATGCTTGCAGACAGGAGCCTAACATGCCTGTCATCTGGGAGCTTCCTGCAAACTGGGACCTGCAGCCAAGCATGGGAAAAAGCTCCATGGGTCTTGTGGAAGTGTTGGGGGAAAGATAGAAGAATCTAGAGGGACAGGAACTCCACAAGAAGACCAACAGAGACAACTAACCCAGACCCATGGGGTCTTACAGAGACTGAGGCATCAACTAAGGAGCATGCATGGTCTGGACCTAGGCCCCCTGAACATGCGTGGCTGATGGGCTGATTTGTCTTTATGTGGGTCACCTGATGAGTGGAGGGGTGGGTGCTGTTTCTAACATGGACTCTATAGCTTGCTTTTGACTCAGTTCCCTTTGGCAGTGCTGCCTTTCTTAGCCTCAGTGCAACAAGATATACTCTATACTGATGTGACTTGATTTGCTGGGGAGGATTGATACAGGGAGGGGGGCTCCTCTTTTCTGGGGAGACAGGGAGAGGGGCAGGGGAAAGAAGGGGGAGAGGACTGAATGCAGAGGAGGGAAGGAGCACCATTTGGAGGTAAAATAAATAAACCTAAATGAAATAAATTTATTTAAAAAATTTTAAAAATGATTGAAAAAGAAAATACTTGAGGTTTCTTGTTCTGCCTTCTGGTTATAAAATTCTGCCTGGGCCACTGAAGAATCATGGCTTCATCAGGTTATCACACATCTGCCTAACAGTCTAAGAACAAGAAAATTTCAAAGCTCATTATGGGGGATTTCAAATACCAACAACGTTCCTGAATAGGCAGCTAATACATACCTTCCTTTCATAAAAGCTGAAAAATACAAATCACATTGTGAATAAGGAAGACACCCATGTTTTGAAATCTTTAAAGGTCATCTGCTTAATTTAAGTAAAATGAGACCTAATTGAAGGCCAGCTGTCCACATACTGGAAAAGCAGCAGTTAGGTGACAATTAGATGGCAAGGAAGAGGATAAAAAATAAATAAATAAAGGGCGACACTGGAAAGCAGAGAGAAAATATAGCCTTTCTGCTCACGCCCTTTGCCAACCTGCCTTACAAAACCAAACATAACCAAATGTAACTCCATTAGTAACTTGGAATGAATATAAAAATTTAATTTAATTTTTCAAAGAAATACAAATGCTTATTTCAGGACAGCAGTTTTGATCACATATGTGCATAAAGTTTTTCAGGATTTATCATAATAAAACAGTTTCACAAACAAACAAAAACATACCAACAAAAAGCCAAGATGCTTTTAAATCTCTTGCTTCAGGAGCAAGCAGCAGGTAGCTACAACTAAACGGGAGTCATTTGTTTCTGCTGGGTCATGGTGTCCCTGGAGGCTCTCTTGATGTTACTCTCAGTGACACACAAAAAAAAGAAAGCAGATCAGGGCCATGCCTTGTGTCAGGACTCCAAAAAGAGAGGTTCTAATAACACAGAGAAGAATCAGTCCAGTCTCAAAGAATTCCTACTGGGACTGCCCATGGCAATCCTGACTCAGGATTCTAGGTCAGTGACCTAACTAAATGAAGTTTCACCAGTCACCTTGCCACATCCAGCCTCCAAAGGAAGGACTGCACAATAGAGTTCCTGACAGTGACAAGAGCAACAACACTTTCTCATAATATTTGGGGATGGACACAAGCCCAAGGAGATCATCTTTCTCCACTAATAAATAAAACAATTAAGTCTCTGCATTTCCTCAACAAAGCAGAAAACAGAGTACAAGGAAGAGATAAATTACAAAATATACTAGAGCTACATAGTTATCTGTGACTGTACTGATTCAAATGGTGGGAACTAGAAAAGACCATCCTGAATGAGGTAACCCAGAAACAGAAAGACACATATGGTATATACTCACTTATAAGTGGATATTAGGCATATAATACAGTATAAACATACTAAAATCTGTAGTCTTAAAGAAGCTAAACAATAAGGAGGACCCTAGGGAAGAGGCTGAAACCTCACTCAGAAGGGCAAACGGGATAGACATTGAAAGTAGGAGAAGACAAAGAACAGGACAGGAGTCTTACACAGGAAGCCTCTGAAAGACTCTACCCATGAGGGTATCAAAGGAGATACTGAGACTCACACCCAAATTTTGGGCAGAGTACCAGAAACCTTATGGAAGGAGAGGGAGATATAAAGACCTGAAAGGGACAGGAAGTCTATAAAGAGACCAACAAAGCCAAGAAACCTGGGCCCAGGGTGGCCTGCAGAGACGGATACACCAACCAAGGAACATGCATTGAGGAAACCCATAGGTGGCTCAGTTTCCAAGTGGGTACCCTAGAAAGGGGTTCAAGGGCTGTCTCTGACATGAACTTGGTGGCTGACTCTTCAATCACCTTTCCCTGAGGGATGCTGTCTGGCCAGGCCACAGAGGAAGATGGTGGTGCCAGCCTTGATGAGACCTGATAAGCTAGGGGCAGATAGAAGGGAAGGAGGACCTCCCCTATCAGGGGACTAGGGAAAGGATATGAGGGTAGAAGAGGGAGCATGGGTGGGTCTAGGCTAGGAGGGGATGGAGACCAAAGAGGGGACTACAGCAGGGACACATGTGAATAAATCAAAAGAAAGAAAGAAAGAAAGAAAAAAAGAAAGAAAGAAAGAAGGGAGGGAGGGAGGGAGGGAGGGAGGGAGGAAAGGAAAAAGAAAGAAAGAAAGATCAAAAATTAAAAAGACTGTTGAACAGCTTAGATCCTAACTTAACTGGTAAAGTGCCTGCTATTTAGGCTTGGAGATGTGAGCTTAACCCTGTAGCGTCACAGAAAATGTCTGGTGCTGCTGCTGAATACACTTGTTAAGCCTTTGGAGGACTGGAGAGGGAGAGACACATAGATCCTTGGGGGTTGGTGGCTACATTAGCAGAATCAATGTGCTCCAGATACAGTCCGAGATTTGTCTCAAAAAATAGTGTAAGGAAATAGGGGGTAGTTGAAATGGAAATAAAAATTAAAAGTGATTATATTTCACTGTATTCAACTATGAAATTCTCTCAGAGAATAAAAATGAAAAAATAAGTTGAAGAGACATTGAGGAAGACCCCTGGCTCCCACCCACGAACACCTACACACACACATGCACACATGGATGCGTACATCCGCATACCTGTCCGTGGACAGATAACAAGACAGCTAAAATATTGACATATGTGTTCTGCTTGCTTCAATTATTTTTTCAAAACATATCAAGGAATCAAAAGAAAAGTATATTCTACTCTAAAAGGAGGATGAGAAAGGCTCACATAGTCATTTAACTGATTTTCTATCTTGTATTAATAATCTATGTCAACATGTTCCTGCGTTAGGATTGCCACCAAACTTGGAAATCATTGGTTAGGACTTCCTTTTCTTACTCTTAAGAGCTTCAGGACATATCATCAAAGGACTAGAAGGTTGGGATCAGGCATGACCAAAATGACTTTTTTGGTACTTGGGTACTCTCAATTGTTCTGAACAGCATGCCCTGTCTGTCAGGAAGGGGCCACAGTGGTGTCCTGGACAGAAAAGTCCTCATGAACAGATCCGAAACACCGTTCTTTAAAAAACAAACAGGAGGCAGAGAAAGCCCCTCTGTGAACAGTGACAATTCGGCAGCTCTGCTTCAAATCTCCTAAATACTGCAGAATTGTTAGTATACAAAAACTAGCACACAGAGACTGTGTGTGAGATGAACTCAAGTCACTTTTTGGATGTTTCTCAAAGCTGTAATGTTTCTACATGTTTAAATGTAGTAGTAAATGTTTATATTTTTATTTTTACCATGTGTGAATGAAAAATAGCCAGTTACTGTAAAGATGGGTGTCATCCACAAGCTGCATTCCTTTCAAGAAACAGAGGTATCCCACATCTTGTTTCAGAAAGTATTTGTATAAGGAAAGTAAAATCCCACTTTGAAATATTTTCTGCTGAAACTTTTCTTGTCAAGCATCCGCTGTTACTGTGATCTCTCAGAGCAGCTAAATTACCAGCCACTCAATCAGTACAGATACAGAAGACTACACTCGGTCCTATGGAGATAAAACATATGGTTGTTTTCTCTCTCTGCAACAAGAACACAGTTTGTACGTGGCTGATAAAAGTGAGCACTAACTATTAAGACATGTGTTCAATGTGCACCTGAGAACAGCAGGTTTTCAGTAGATCCCATTTTGAAGAGGAAGAAAAGCAATCACCAACATGTAAGTGTTGAGCGAATTAAAATTAAAGCTTCTTCATTCTCCTTAACCCCATCAAGCTTAACAGTGTGACCCTCAAGTCTTCGGCTCTGTCTTACGCTGGGTATTCAGTACATGATTTAAGCACCATGTCAATGTTCTCCTCTGTAAAATTGGCTCATTTATGCTTTGTGCATTCATTCTGAACATTATGTAATATAATTTAGAATTGTTGCTGTATTTATCTATTAATTTTACGCTGAAATTATCTTTTAAGTGGACATACAAATACCTGTACTCACTTTTCTAAATTTAAATATAAATGAGTTATCAATTTATAAATTGCATAAAATGCTTTGTATTTTATAAGGGAATAAATAGGATTCATTGAAATACTTAGTTATGGAAGTCTTGGGGATGCGGAGATGGGTTGGTGAGTAAAGCGTTTGCTACACACGCCTAAGGACCTGCATTCAAATTCTGCTCTCTCACATAAAAATCAGTTACAGCAGCAAGCTTCTGTAGTCCTTGCTAAGGGGTGACGGGAATGGCTATGGCCATTGCCTGCAGGCCACTGTAGTTGAATTGATGCAGTTCAGGTTCAGTGAGAGCCCTGTCTCAATACATAAGGTGGTAAGTGAATATGAGAAATAGTCAACATTTACCTCTCACCTCCACATTACATGCACACACAAAAAGATGAACATATACAGAAAACACACACATAACATACAAAAGGAAAGTCGCCACATCTATTTTATTATTAAATGATAGTGTTATATTTACCTTTACCAGTATCATTTCTATCTCCATCTGAGCACCTAATGCTGCATTCACTACATTCAACGGTATACAAAAATCCAACACAGCCATGCATGTTCTACAATAATGTGATTGTTGTCAAACTGTACATATAGCCTCAGAAAATGATATTTTTATGACAATCCTAGCCATAAATCTATGGAAGTACATACTACAATGCTCACAGAAAGATCACATTCTCTGCTGGTTCATTTTTCAGCGATCACATCCTTGTTAGATGACTCCTGATTGTGGATTTTTTTTTAAATCATACTGTTTATTTTTTGTTTTGTTTTTAACTCAATTTTATTAAATTGAAAATTTTCCATTTTTGTTTTCATTTTTAAAAATTCTTTATTAATTACACCTTATTCACTTTGTATCCCTCCTGTAGTTCCTTCCTTCCTCCCCTCCCAATTCCTCCCTTCCTCCTCCCTCTGCATGCATGTCTCTCCCCAAGTCCACTGATGGGGGAGGACTTCTTTTCCTTCCTTCTGATACTAGTCTATTAGGTCTCATCAGGAGTGGTTGCATTGTCTTCTTCTGTGGCCTGGTAAGGCTGCTCCCCCTTCAGGGGGAAGTGATCAAAGAGCAGGCCAATCAGTTCATGTCAGAGACAGTCCCTGTTCCTATTTCCATGGAAGGTTGTGGAGAAAGGGTAACCCTCCTCCACTGCTGGTGGGAATGTAAACTCGGTACAACCACTCTGGAAAGCAATCTGGTGCTTTCTCAGACAACTAGGAATAGCGCTTCCTCAAGATCCAGCTATGCCACTCCTAGGCATATATCCAAAAGAGGCTCAAGTACACAATAAGGACATTTGCTCAACCATGTTTGTAGCAGCTTTATTTGTAATAGCCAGAAGCTGAAAACAGCTCAGATGCCCCTCAGTAGAGGAATGGATAAAGAAATTGTGGTACATCTACACAATGGAATATTACTCAGCAATAAAAAACAAGGAAATCATGAAATTTGCAGGTTAAATGGTGGGATCTGGAAAAGATCATCCTGAGTGAGCAACCTCAGAAGCAGAAAGACACACACTGTATATACTTACTCATATAGACGTATAACATAAGATAAGCCTACTAAAATCTGTACATCTAAAGAAACTAATTAAGAAAGAGGACCCTGACTAAAACGCTCAATCCCCATCCAGAAAGGCAAAGAGGATGGACATCAGAAGAAGAAGAAAACAGGAAACAACCTAGGAACCTGCCACAGAGGGCCTCTGAAAGGCTCTGCCCTGCAGCTATCAAAGCAGATGCTGAGACTTATGGGCAACCTTTGGGCAGAGTGCAGAGAATCTTACGAAAGAAGTGGGAAACAGTAAGATCTGGAGAGGACAGGAACTCCACAAGGAGAGCAACAGAACCAAAAACTCTGAGCACAGGGGTCTTTTCTGAGACTGATACTCCAAGGAAGGACCATGCATGGAGATAACCTAGAACCCCACATAGATGTAGCCCGTGGCAGTTCAGTGTGCATGTGGATTTTTTAATGGGGTTCTTGGGCTCACTATTCATTTGTTTGAAAGGATTCAGGGATGTCCATGAAATGTCTACAAAGTTATTGTAACTATGTTGCCATGCAAGGCTACCACCAAGGCTTTGCTGTTACCTACAGGACCTTAGGGTTAGCTGTGGTCTGCAGAGAAGCACAGTTGCATCTTTTCCTTTCAACTGGTTGTGGATCAAAGACTCAGTAGGGCCAAAGCAAAACTACCTTGCCAACACCATCATGTATGAACCTCTGAAACTATTGTGTTCAAGTGCGGCAAACTAAAAATTAAAGAATAAAAATAAATAACAATTCAACAAATATTGATGCATGTGTGTGTGTTCCATCTCCTTTTCTACCTTTATATGAATTTCAGGTATCAAACTCAGTTAACCAGGCAAGCTCCATTACCCACTGAACCATATTGCCATCTCCTTAGTGTAAACATCTTGAACGTTGTTTTGAATAAATGACAAAATGGACATATACACAGTGTAGCCATTACCATGTGATAAGGAAGAAATCCAAACAATCCCAAAGATTAACAGGCATTTTTGCTTTGTTTTGTATTATTTTGTTTGCCAATGTAAGCAATATATAGTAGATTATGAGAATTTAAGGAAAAAATTGTCAGAGGCTTATGCTTCAGTGGTATCTTTGAAAAGAGGAAGGCCATTGAATAGCAACACTAGTAACATGCAAGACAGCTGTTTATGTAAAACAACAGACAGCAGTAAAGTGATTAACTGTTATTGCTGCTACAAGAGGGTTGAACAACAAGGTCAACTGGAATCAATGTCTGAATACGTGTTTCTTGGAGAAGCTTGTTTATACATGGGAGCCTGAGAAGGCCTGCTGGCTTATTGTCATTCTCTGCTTTGCACATAGGTAGGTCATGTGTAACAAGCTCCTTTGAACTGTGGCTTTAGCATAGCCAAATACAATGATTGATGAGTGGTCCATTACTCGCTGATTTGCTCATTCAGTCAGCAAATGGTTACAGAGGGTCAAGTGTGTGTAATTTATGCTGGGAGTAAATAGTAATAATACATTCAATTTAAAATTTTGTATCACCCCTTTTTTAGTGTGCATTGTAGTCTGTTATTAGAACAAGTGTGTAATAGTATAGCTGCAATATGTCTATCTGTCTAGTTAACGTTTCACAGGTGCAGGCTTAACATAACATCTTAGATTATGTCATAAACACGATCCTAGGCCTGAACTCCTCTGATTCTGTATCTTATGGATACCATGTACATTTTCATTCCTTTCTCCCCACAATGCATTAAGTGAAGTATCCTGTAAAGAGGCACAGAAAGGAAGACCTGTAAGATGACTCTGTTAATTAAGCACAGACATTAGCAGATAGTGAATCAAGTCACAGGGAAGAAAACATCTCTTTGGGTAATTTGATGGTTTTATATATAATTGGTTGTGGTAATCACGGAATCAAATTATTTATCATCTCAAAAATTATTCATCAACCTAAGTCAGTACATTAGTGTTATAGCAGTTCTCTGTAGCAGTTCTCGTGAAGAAGAACACAGAAGAGTTGTACGCAAAACAAAGTCTGTGGTGCTCATTTCAGAAAATGCAGAGCTCTGAGGGGCCATGGTTCAAAATGGTGGTTTGTTTCCTGGACTGATGATATGATTTTTGAAACCCTTTCCAGCTCACTACCCACTTTTACCATTCATATAAAAACTCATAACTATTAATTCCATTCTCTAACCATATTAATATGGTAAAAAATAAACCCAAAAAACTATGAACGGTTTTCTCCCACATGCTGCCCTGAATACAGAATGAGATTTCCCTTTACTAGTATGGTTTTAAGCTGAATATTGTTGCATAATTGGCTTTCTTTACATATTTGCTACAAGGACAGTCTCATCAATGAGGCCCTGAGAGGAATTTTTACTACTCATAGTTTCCAGTTGGCCTTACAGCTTAATAGAAGTTAGTCAAACTTCAAGTCACATATGCATTCCAGAAGGCATGTCATAGGCTGCAAGCTTTAACACCAGGGTCAGGAATGAAGCAAATTCCCACAGGTCAATCTATTAAGGAGTCAGATGTCATATCCATCTCTCTCTCTCTTTCTCTCTCTCTCTCTTTCTCTGTCATCTATTGTTCTATTATCCACTTATTTATTCATTTTATATCCTGATCATAGTCCCCTCCTTCTTCTCCTCCCAGTCCCACCCCTTTCTCTTATCACCCCTTTCTACTCCTCAGGAAACAGCATCAGGTTGCATCAGGACTGAGCTCATCATTTTCCTCTGAGGCCTGGAGAGGCAGCTCCACCAGAAGGGAGTGGTCAAAAGCAGGCAACAGAGTCTATGTCAGAGAGAGTCCCTGCTCCCCTTTCTAGAGGACACACATGAAGCCCAAGCTGTGCATAGGCTACATTTGTGTAGGGGGCCTAGATACAATCCATGGTTGGTGCTCCGGTTTCCATAAACATACCTGGGCCTTGGTTAGTTGGGCTCTGTTGGTCTTCTTATGGATTTTCTATACCCTTCCTTACATCCTACACCCTTCTGCTTTTTCATAAGTCTCTCTATGATCCACCCAATGTTTGTTTTTGAGTCTCATCATCTGTTTTGATTCACTGATGGGTAGGGCCTCTCAGTGGATAGCTATCACTCACAAAATTCAATTCCAAGTGGATCAAAGACCTCAACATAAGCCCAGAAACACTAAATCTATTAGAAGAGATAGTGGCGATCAGCCTTGAACTCATTGACACAGGAGAAAACTTCCTGAACAGAACACTAACAGCTCAGGCGTTAAGATCAACAATTAATAATTGGCACCTCATGAAACTGTAAAGTGTCTGTAAGGAAAAGAACACTGTCAATAGAACAAAGCAGCAGCCTACAAACTGGGGGAAAATCTTCACCAAAACCTTACATCTTACAATGGGCTAATATCCAAATTATAAAAAGATCCAAAGAAATATCCACTTATAAGTGAATATATACCATGAGTGTCTTTCTGCTTCTGGGTTACCTCACTCAGAATAGTCTTTTCTAGTTCCATCCATTTGCTTGCAAATTTCATGATTTCCTTGTTTTTAATTGCTGAGTGGTATTCCATTCTGTAAGGGTACCACAATTTCTGTATCCGTTTCTCAGTTGAGGAACTATAGATTGTTTCCAGATTCTGGCTATTATGAATAAAGCTAATATGAACAAAGCTGAGCAAATGGCCTTGTTGAAAGGTTGAGCATGTTTCAGATATAAGCCCAAGAGTAATATAGCTGGATCTTTAGGTTGCACTATTCCTAATTATCTTAAAAAGTGCCAGGTTGATTTCCAAAGTGGTTGTACAAATTTACAGTCGCACCAGTAATAGAGGAAGGTTTCACTTTCTCCACATTCTCTCCAGCATGTGTTGAGTTTTTGATCTTAGCCATTTTAATGGGTGTAAGGTAAAACCTCAGGATCATTTTGATTTGCATTTCTCTGAGGACTAAGGACATTGAGCATTTCTTTAAGTGATTCTCTGTCATTTGATATTCTTCTCTTGAGAATTCTGTTTATCTCTGTACACCATTTTAAAATCAGATTACTTGGTTTGTTGCTGTTTACCTTCTTTAGTTCTTTGTATATTCTGGATATTAGCCCCCTGTAAGATATAGGATTAGTGAAGATCCTTTCCCTGTCTGTAGGTTGTTGTTTTGTTCTGTTTAGTGTTCTTCACTTTATAGAAGTTTTTCAGTTTCATAAGTTCCAATTTATTGATTGCTGATCTTAGAGCCTGTGCTGTTGGTGTTCTGTTCAGGAATTTGTCTCCTGTGCCAATGAGTTCAAAGATTAAACTCATTAAAATCTATAGTCCTAAAGAAGCTAAACAACCACGAGGACCCTAAAGAAGATGCTTAATCATCATTCAGAAGGGCAAACGGTTTAGACATCGGAAGCAGGAGAAGACAGGGAACAGAACAGGAGCTTACCACACAGGGTCTCTGAAAGAATTTACCCAGCAGGGTATCAAAGCAGATGCTGAAACCAATAGTCAATCTTTGGGCAGAATGCAGGGAGTTTTATGGAAGAAGGGGGAGATAGAAGACCTGGAGGGGATAGTACCTCCTCAAGGAGACCAACAGAACCAAAAATATTTGGGACCAGTGGAGACTGCAAAGATGGATGTTCCAATCAAGGACCATGCATGCACAGGACCTAGACCCCCTGCTCAGATGTGGAGCATAGATAGCTCAGTCTCCATGTGGGTTCCCTAATAATGGGTTAGGGGTTGTCTCTGATAGGGACTCAGTGACCAGCTCTTTGATCGCCTCCTCATGGTGGGGAACAGCCTTGCCATGCCACAGAAGAAGAAGAAGATGCAACCATATTTGATGAGACCTGATAGTCTAGGGGCAGATAGTAGGGGAGGAGACCTCCCTTAGTCCATTGATAAGTGAGGGGCATAGGGGAAGAAGAGAGAGAAAGGGTGAGACTGAGAGAAGATGAAGGAGAGGCCTATAGCTGGGATACAAAGTGAATAAATTGTAATAAATAATAAATCAATAACAATTTGAAAAAAAGAACTCAAGAAATTAAACATCAACAAACCCGATAATCCAATTTAAAAGCGGGCTATAGAGCAACACAGAGAATTCTCAACAGAAAAATCTTGAATGGCCCAGATGTTATTCAAGACTTTTTGGTTGAGAATTCTCTGTATTGCTTAATTTCTTGACTTTTCATTCAAAGGCAGACATTGTTGGGTTAGCTGGACCACAGCCTGTAAGTCATTCTAGTAAACCTCCTTGTGTGTGTGTGTGTGTGTGTGTGTGTGTGTGTGTGTGTTAACCTAGAGAACTCTAATATAAGCATCTATCTCTTTTTTTCTACTTTGTATGTGTGTATGTATTTGTATGAAGGTTGGTTTTGTCATAATTGTGTGTGCATGGATGTGGAAGCCAGAGGTCACTATGGTGTCCTTGGAATATATATCAGTTGACAGAGTAGGCATAACTCACTTGAAGATCTATGTGAATGTCAGACCTCTGCATTTCAAATATATCTTCATCAACAGACTCTTTCAAGAGTCTGAACATTTTGTAATCATGCCTTCTTTGAATGAATGGATCCCTCAGCAATCCTTTCATAAAACAGATGTCCTTCATTTATTTTCTCTTAGATCAACTCACATGTGCTGTGGACAGATATAGAGACCATCTTTGCCATCTCCATGCCACAAAATGACAGAGTTCATCTAACAAGTCTGTGCACCTGCTCGCCTTGTAGGATGGTTACTCTTGGTATTCTGGAATGAAAAAAAAAAGTTTAGGGAACTAGGAAATAACACTTCTAAAAGGGGCATTGTGTGGGTCAGCAAACTGAATGAGGGAAATCTCCACTCTGAATATGGCAGGCAGCAATGAACGAGCCTGAAGAACTGTGGGAGAAAGAGAAGACTCCTGAGTTCATACCCGGGACCCTTCCTGAGCAAATGGAATACTTTGTTTTGTGTTGTGTTTTCTGTTACTGCCCATGACCATGGCCACTTCAGCTCTGAATACAAAGTTACCAGTGACTCTTGATTGAGGGTCCAGTGCTTCTACATCTGCCTGAGTTCCATCACTGGTTACTCTTGTTCTGATACTTTCAGGTTTCAGAGTTGATAAGCTACCAGTGTATAGACATATCCTGCTTATCAAAGCTTATCTGGGGACTGCTTGGCCTCTGATCACATTATCATATAGAAAAAAAAAACACTAAGTGAATGGACACAAATGTATACATATACAAATAGGAAAAAAAAACCTGTGGTACCTAGAAACATTATTTGTGAATTGGTGACATCTATCTTCTGTGTCTCTTTGCTTGATAGTTTGCTCTATACAAACCCTCCAGCAGTCAATAGGAGGAAATCCCTTCTAACAAACCCCAGATCTAAGCCATTTCACCTGTCAATCATCCTTCACACAGTTGTTTTGCTGGATAATCCACACCAGAATGCAAACCATATTTTAAATCTTTGCCAATAGATGCATGTGGAGGGGATAGTCACTTGCTTCTTATTATTGTTCTCTTTACTAATAAATATTGTTTAGAACAATCTGTAAACTATCCCCAGTACTTTTATTTTATCCTGTTGTGAATGGCACTCCCTGTTTCACAAGTTAGAGCCACAGCTACACAGCGACAGCTTCAGTGTTACAGCCATGCCTCAGTTTGCATGCTCTCAACACCGAGTGCCTTCTCATGGTTCTCATCCTTTTCCCAAAGAGTTCGTTATTTTGAGACGGCCACTGTATTTTTTGTTTTGTTTTGTTTTTATCTACCATTCAATGTTACTGTTCCCCTTCCACAGTTCATGCTTCTCTCTCTGTTGCCTACAGCTGAGTAATTGGATCTACAATTTTCTCTAATGACTACTGCTGAGTAATTGGCCCTACAATTCATTCAGCTTCCAAGATGGAAAGACTCAGAACTGTCTTTGGCTTTGTTTTATACATCCCAGAGAGCATCCATCAGCATGAGCGTAGGGGGTTTATAACACACACACACACACACACACACACACACACACACACACACACACACTTCTCTTCTAACATTGCTATAGCAAATGTCTGTGTTGAACCCCAGAGCACTTTCCTGGATAAGTGAGGGATCACCTGACAATTTTCCTGCTTCTTATCTCCATTTTTCCTCTGCAACTTTAGTCTTATGGGATCGTGGGGCAGCCAGAGAGGGACAGATGTCCTCATTTCTGTGCTGTAAGCCATTTGCTTACCAGAATATAGTCTATGAGAGGTCTATGAGCTGGTGGTCCAGATAAACTCCCAAATTCAAAAGCCTCCTTCTCTCTGCTTCCCTCCTGTTGACACAATATCTTCCTTCCCATTCCTAGAACATACCAAACATACTTCTACTTCAGAAGTTTCCATTTTCATTCCTGCTTATTAAAAGTGGTTATTCAGTTTCCTGGGCAATATATTTTCTGCAAGAAATATGAGATAATGATGTTATGTAAATGTTTAAATGTTTCAAAAATAAACTAGAGGCTACTATTTTCTGGTGAGTAGAAATTATAACAAAATTAAAATTTGATTGCTTATAAGTAGTTTTCTTTGCTCAAATGTTGTTCTCATGGCTATTTTGCATTTCATATGCTTAGATGTCTGGTTTATAAAGGAAAATTATGGTTCACAGTAAGAGTATTTTTTTGACATTCATAGAAAATGTTGGCTCGTTATACAGTATAGGATAGTTCTCAGAGGTGGCTCTTGAAATCAGAATACCTGGAAACCTGTTAACACTGCAAACGTTCATACCTCATCAGCATTGGATAATCAGAGAATCTGGTACAAGGCCCAAGGCCTGCGTTTTATGAGACCGCAGAAGAAAGATGGTGTACCATGGCATTCTAGAGCCACCATCCCAGAACGTGGGAATGCCGCCTGCATGGACTGCCTATATGGTTTATCTCATGTAGTTATGTTGGGGATTCAGGCATCTGAGATATGATGCTGTGTAAGCAAAGTACTTAGCATGAGAATCTCTGGGAGATTCCATTGTTTTCTATCTGTATAGTTTTTGAATGCTTGTTACTTATAACATTGCCTTCCCTGAGTGTGTTATACACTTATTCTATGACATTTCAGCAAATTTATTTTATTGGTGAGTGATTGACTCTAAATTGGTACCTTTCTAATCAGAGAAAGTCTAATATATGATGTTTAAATTTAATGTATTTTTGACTGTACAATACTGGAAAACTCCATAAAATCAGTACTTGAGTTATGCACATTATATAGGATAGGGATTGGTGGATGTGACTTGTGTTCCTGGGTAACTCTGAGTCATTGACATAATCCTGGTGATAAGGAGTAGACCAGACTATCCTCTGCCACCAAACTAGAGGTGAGAGGTCTAGGTGGACGAACAGAATTTCTGACTTGCAGTATTTTCAATTTATAAAGACAATCCCATAGACAGATCCAGAAACCAACCTGATCTAGATAATTCCTCATCAAAACTTTCATCCCAGGTCATTTCACGTTGTATCAAGTTTATCATTAAAATTAATCAGCACTTGAAAGGAGGACCCTGGTTAAGATGATCAAACCTCATTCAAACCAGATGTCAAACCAGATGTACATCCGAAGAGGGAAAAAAGAGGGAACAGGACAGGAACCTACCACAGAGGACCTCTGAAAGACTCTACACAGCAGAGTATCAAAGCAGATGCTGAGACTCATAGCCAAACTTTGGATAGACTGCTGGGAATGTTATGAAAGAAGGGGGTGATAGAATGATCTGGAGGGGACAGGAGCCCCACAAGGAGAGTAACAGAACCAAAAAATCTGGGCACAGGAGTCTCTTCTGAGACTGATACTCCAACCAAGGATCATGCATGGAGATAACATGAAACCCCTACACAGATGTAGCCCATAGCAGCTCAGTGTCCAAGTGGGTTCCCTAGTAACGGATGGGAACAGAGACTGTCTCTGATATGAACTCAGTCGCTGGTTCTTCGACCACCTCCCCCTGAGGGAGGTGCAGCCTTACCAGGCCACAGAAGACTATGCAGCCAGTCCTGATGAGACCTGATAGGGTCAGATGGAAGGGAAGAAGGACCTCCCCCAAAAGTGGACTTGGGGAGTGGCATGGGAGGTGATGAGGGAGAGCTACAGCTGGGATACAAAATGAATAAACTGTAATTAAGAAAAAAATAAATAAATGTTTAAAAAGAATGAAAAAATTAATCAGCACTTCACACACACACACACACACACACACACACACACACACACACACAATTCTGGCTCTCCCTAACCTGTGACTCGTCTATTGACACAGAGATCCTCAGTCTCCACCTATCTTCACCTTCTCAGTCATGGAATTATAGGTGCATGGTATTACATGCACAATTACTCTGGTGCTGAGTTTCAGTCTCAGGTCTTGAAACTTGTGCTTCTAAGTAAGCTCTTTATCCAGAGAGCAAATGACTTTTGATATTTCTAGTAAGAATGACACATGGAGGCCTTATAAAATTGGACTGAGCTTCGTTAGTCCTCCCGTGAGGCAAGTCCTTGTTCCCTAAAAGCTCCATGGCTTACACATTGTACTTAACTACCATCTTGTTGAATCCAAACTCAGACTAAGCCTTTAGTCTACAATGATCATCATTAAATATTATTCATTGTTGGCTTGAGATTTTGTTTAGGAGGCAATTATTTCTATTTCTCACTACTTAAATGAGGAGATACAAATTTTATGAAAGGAAATTTAGTACCCATTTTCTTTTCTAATCATCGAGAAGATGTTTGTAGCATTTTTTTATCGTTTTAAGAACAGCTTGCAGTTAAGTAGGGCACAATGTTCTGCTTCATTATTACCATTTAAAGGATCTGCTATTGTATTCAACTCAAACAGTAAGTTGTGTTTCCTAGAGAGATAAGATGCTGCCATTTCTATTGTGGTTTATTGTTTATATGAAGAAAGACCCTTAAAGCAGTCCTCATTACACAATAACTTCAGACTGATATTGTGGTTTGTGATTCAGCAAGCAATCTCTTTCACAATATGGTCACAGAATTAATTGGTAGAAATGGAAAGCAAATTTGAAATTGTTGTATTGTGCATTGGGGGAAAAGCACACTCTTTCACTGATTGTGGTCTCTAATTTTCCCATCATCCTTTCTTGGATGGCTGATACTTAACATAAGCAGAGTTTTATGCAGCTTGGGGCACCTGTATTTCACAGCGGTAATTTTTAAATCTATTAAATTCTAACAAATATTAGACCTTCTCTATTGGACAGTTTGGATTCAGCTTCAGAAAATAAAAATAAATAAATAAATCTGTTAGTAGCCAAACCAAAACACCTTAGAAAGCTTAGACTAATGAAAGGTGTCTTCAGAAGAAACGCTCTATATCCAGTGAGTGAATATACCAATTGACAGTCATAATTGTATTATGATGTCTCAGTACTTCTACTTAATGAAGGATCACATAAACTCAGGAGATGTAAGGTTTTCTTTCAACTCCCACGTTTCTATGAAGAAAACAGTAGAACCATGGTTAGACTCAGTTAACTTGACCCACCATGCCATCAGCGAATCTCACAGGAGAGGCGGGAGCTAATTAAAAGGCCACAGGGAGCTTGTAAGCAGGCGGCAGCAGCGTTCAGTAAAAGGAAAAAGTGGAAAAAATAGCATTTAGTGAAGCAACAGGAATTATTGGGCACCTGGCATTTGATGTTTCTGTTTTTAATGAACTCCTTCCTTGGTCTATGTTCTAGACCATTGAATTTTCACATGATTGGTGAGTGTGATAATGTCACTTTTAAAGGTAGATTTATATACTTATTAAGCACTATGCAATCAACTTTACTAAATAGCAGGTGTAAGCTATGATTTAAATTACTCTTAAAGTGTAATTTTTTAATTCTAATATAAAAAATCTCAGCTTCTGCAGATGTTTGAGTTGAAAGCTTCCACTTTATCAGTCTCACTCCAATTTCAACCAAATTAATGCTATTTACTTTGATTTATGGGCAATAGGCTAATTTTGACTTGAAGCCCTTTGGGAAATTTTATAGAGCCCAATAGAACTGTTAAATCCTTAGCTTTTACAAATAGCAGTGGAGTGGAGGAAGCCTCCTGAACACAGCAAAACATGTGATCAGTATAACATGGCCCTCTTTCTGCCACCTGGCCTTAAATCCTTTTGCCTAGTCTGTGGCATAATATGAATGTTTCTTTTCTTTTCTTTTTTTTTTTTTTTTTTACTGTTTGACTAGGGCTTTATGTTGTCATGGGATGGGATGTGTTTCTTTTTTTTTTTTTTACACATTTTTCTTTTTTCAAATTTTGAAAAGTCACTTGGCTCTTACCTGTTCATGTTCAATATTTAAACCTAACGTATATCCTTCAGGACTGTCTTCCAATTATCAAGAATAAACTTAGAAAAAGTGCTGCTCTAGCACAGCAGGACAGTGTTTGACATGGTAATGAATAAATGGGTCAAAGTAGAATTTGAGGGACAACAAGCAGCATTTTATTAGTGTTGTACAATCTCAAGTCTATTTAGAATCTTGTTGTGTATCTACCAAAGAGTGGATGTCCCTCTACTCTTCTCAGTTAGTAAGGTCCTCTTATCTTTCTTTTCAAGACTTGTATTCATTTCTATAATTTTTGTCTGCTCAAATGTGTAGCACTCCAGTACATAAAGGCCTTTGAACATTTTAAAAAATGAGAGTTCCATAGACGCATATAATTTATTTGTATCAAACCATCCCCATTTTCTCCTTCCAGCTCCTCCCCTCTTCAGTACTTTTCTCATCCAACTTCATGTCCTCCTTCCTTTGGGGTTATGACCCAGAGTACACTTGGTGTTGTCTGTATATCCGTGGATGTTGGAATATCTATTAGAATATAGGGAGCCTTTCATGTCCTCTCTTCTGAGAGTCCATCAACTGCCAAGAGCTCTTCAGCTAGGGGTGGGATTTCACTTGCACCTCAACAATCCATGCTGAAATTGCCCTTGTGCCAATTTTATGCATGCATTCACAGATGTTGTGTGTAACAGTTATGTTCCATGAATACTGTTTTACTGTAGACATCTTTTACTTTGGTTCTTTCAATCTCTCTTTCTCCCTTTTCCTTTTGGAGAGAAAGTTTGGCGTAGATGTTTCATTTAGAATTGAGCAATCCACAGTTTAAAACACCCCATTTTAGAGAACTATATTACTCTTTTCTTCATTTCTGTACCAAAGCTTGATGTTGAACATTTCTGGTAGATACTGGGCAGGAAAATAAAAGAAAAATTGACCAAACTCTATTCAACAATATCACTAATATTTTAATTCATTAAATATTTTACATAAAATTTCTTCAGTTTTCAATGGTCTAGAGTGGTGGGCAAAGAATGAAGCATAGAAATGACAAAAAGAGAAAAAGGAAAAATATAAAATCTTTTAAGGAGTCTGGATTGAACAATCGACTAAAGACAATTTATTAATTACCTTCTAACCTAATCTATGTAAGCCTCTGAAATAAGAACCTCTATATGCAGGACCTAAAACCCCTGCTCAGATGTAGCCTGTAGACTCAGTCTCCAAGTGGGTCCAGGATGGGGAGCAGGAGCTCTCTCTGGCTTAAACTCAGCGGTAGACTCTCGGACCACCTCCCCCTTGGTGTGCATCCTTGCCGGGTCACAGAGGAAGACATTGCAGACAGTCCTGATGAGAACTGGTAGGCTAGTGTCAGATAGAAGGGAGAAGGACCTCCCCTATCAGCATCAGCCAAGGGGAAGAGCCTAGGGGAAGAAGAGGGAGGGAGGGTGGAATTGGGAAGAGAAGAGGGAGAGGGCCACAGCCTGGATACAAAGTGAATAAATTGTAATATATAATAAAATAAAGGAGAAAAAAAAAGAACCTCTACCTGCAGTGTTTCATTTACTAATTTTAAATTAATAGAAGAACAAATTTTGTAACAAAACAATATAGTTTTGGTAGGCTGCTTCCTGAGACATAGTCTCATGTAGTGTAGCTCTTGTTCAAACTAAGCCCACAATATACAGGGCTGTGTTGAACTGCTAATCCTCCTGCCTCAGCCTCCCTAAGGTTGAGAATACAGGAGCATTTGAGCTTTCTGAGAACATAATTTTGTGATGCTCTCTGATGATTCTCAAACCATGTAGCACACGATGTTGATGAAGGTCAAATATACTGTCAGTATGTTGCAAGGCTAGTCTCTCTCTCTCTCTCTCTCTCTCTCTCTCTCTCTAGCTATACATGGAATAGAAAAATCCTTCTCTAAAGCCACAGGAGAAAAGAAGGAAATATTGCATTATATCATTTTAGTACTTTTGACAAACATGACAAACCAAAATATACCTTTCCACTATAGAAAGAAATAACAGGGGGAAAATACTGCCCAGTGCCCACAGTGAGATAAATTCTCCCTCAGCTGACTACTGGAGCACACCCTCCTAAGTTAACTACTGTGAAACTCGTCAATAAACCCAATCTTTTAAAAGGAGAATTTCTAATTGTAGAAAAAGAATTTATTCCTTGGTCTTAGATTATTGAGTTCAATTGTAATTAAAAGTAAATCTTAACAAGAAAACTGCACACAAATTTATACCTGGCTGCTTGCTTTGTGGTGTTCAAGAGAGGGATGGATTTACTTGGGTCTTCTTTTATATATATATATATATATATATATATATATATATATATATTTATATCTTGAAACTGGAACATGAAAAATAATAGTTTGCAAGGAGAAATTAAAAGATATATTAAACCAATAACTTTAGCTCTATGTGAGGTTTATAATGTATTCTGAAATATTTTTCAGTTATATTTATTTATTTTTTCAATTTATTCGTTGTATATCCCAGTTGAAGGCCCCATTCTCAACTCCTATCAATCCCACCCTCCTTCCCTCTTCTCCTCATCCCCTTCCCCTAGTCCACTGAAAAGGGGCCTTCTCCACTATTGCCATCTGCCCATAGCATATTGAGTCTCATCAGGACTGCCTGGAGACCCTCCTCTGTGGCCTCATTGCCAAACATGGACAATTCATGGAGAGGACCTAGATACCCCTAGGTTCAGATGTAGCCGATTCACAGTTCATTCTTTAAGTGGGTGCCTGAATAAGGGGTGCAGGGGCTGCTTCTGTCACAAACTCGGTTGCCTACTCTTTGATCGCTTGCCCTGAAGTATTTTTAAGATATGAAATTAAAATATTATTTTTGCATGGAAGTTTCGTTTTTAATTACATATTTGAGCATGGCACAGGTATATGTGCATTTGCTTGTGTGTGAGTGTGCGTGTGTGTGCTTGGGTACACATGTGGATGCCAAAAGACAACCTTGACTGTCATTCATCAGGTGTTTCTCACCTTGTTTATTTAGACAAGATCTTTTCACTGGCCTGGACCTGAGGAAGAAGGCAAGGTTAATTGGCTAGGGAACTCCTGGGATCCACTTCTCTCTGCCTCCTCAGTGCTAGAATTTCACACAAGTGCCGCCCTACTCAGCTACATTGTGGGAATTGTAAGGGTCAAACTTTTTCTGAATTTTATCAACAATAGAAAAAAAAATAGACGATGGGAATGGACCAAAAGACCAAATACTCGGTCATTCAGGTCATTCATTATGTTTTATTTTGAGTGTGTCTTAGGGTTATCATGGCAATTGTTTTATCGACTGAGCCATCTTTGCAACTGCTCCTTAAAATGTTATAGATGAATCAATACTCTAGAGTGTGAAACTACAGTTATGCATAAGAACACATCTGCTTTTGCCTATATGATTGTTTTAGCATTGTGTTTAACATCAGTCTGTTTTATATGTTTTTGTAATAATAAGTCACCTGTAAGTCCTGGCAGCAAGATTCGTGGCAAATATCATTATGTGCATTAAATAGACTTTGAACATCTCTGCCTGCCATTCTTTGGGCTGTTTCAATGCCTCTAAAATGAAATTTAGACACTTTTATATAGCCTTTCTCCAAGACTTTTGAGAGTTCCTTTTTGAAGAAATAGAGATTATGAAATATCTAGAAAAAATTAAATATAATCGGTGCCTGAGAACTGTTCCTTTAATCCAACTCCATCACCTGTTTTCTTACTGTTAATATAGTTTGGGAGAAAGTTTGTAAATCAGGCTGTTGATATACAATACATAGAAACAACCATGTTTATCTCAACAGATGAATGTACAAAAAAATAACTGTGATGTACACATTCATGACAGTGTGATATTCAGGCTTAAAATAGAACCATATCTTACCACTTGACTTAAAAAGAAAGAGAAGTGGGTTGCATAATCTTACTTACATGAGGAGTTGACAGAAGTAAAATTAACAACAAAATTTGTCAAACAGAGGTAAGTATGTGAATGGGCAGATGGATATAATTCCAGTATAAAAAAACTCCATAGCTATAACATGTAGCATGAGGCTATACAACACCAGATCCAGATTCAGAAGTTTTGTTTAACTAATCAATTTGTATTTGGTCCCTTTGGCAGATACATATTATGACAGTCTGTCTCACTATTGTAACAATTTTACCTTTTGTATCTCCTGAGGATATATTGTAAATCTCAAATGTAAACAGTAACACTCACTGGAAAATAATAAGAGCCCTCTCTACTGAGACACTTAGAAGATTACTAACCTTGTAAAGAAATACTTTCATCTCAATATGTTCAATATATAAAGTTGGTTTGTAGTATGGCTACGTTTAAATGCTGCTTCTGTTTAATATGGTGATATTTTCCTGGCTTCATTTAAAATTTTTAATTGCTTTTTTTAATTATTAATTACACTTTATTCACTTTGTATCCCTCCTGTGGTTCCCTCCCTCCTCCCATCCCAACCCCTCCCCTCCTCCACCCTCTGCATGCATGCCTCTCCCTAAGTCCACTGATAGGGGAGGTCTTCTTTTCCTTCCTTCTGATCCTAGTCAGTTAGATCTCATCAGGAGTGGGTGCACTGTGCACTATCTTCTTCTGTGGCCTGGTAATGCTGCTTCCCCCTCAGGGGGAGATAATTAAAGAGCAGGCCAATCAGTTCATGTCAGAGGCAGTCCCTGTTCCTATTACAATGGAACCAACTTGGATACTGAACTGCCATGGGCTACATCTGTGCAGAGGTCTTAGGTTATCTCCATTCATAGTCCTTAGTTGGAGTATCAGTCTCAGGAAAGAGCCCTGTGCTCAGATTTTTTGGTTCTGTTGCTCTCCTTGTGGAGTTCCTGTCCTCTCCAGATCTTACTGTTTCCCACTTCTTTCCTAAGATTCCCTGCACTCTGCCCAAAGGTTTCCCATAAGTCTCAGCATCTGCATCAGTAGTCTGCAGGAGCGCTTCCTCAAGATCCAGCTATATTACTCCTAGGCATATACCAAGAAGAGTCTCAAGTACACAGTAAGGACATTTGATCAACCATGTTTGTAGCGGCCTTATTTGTAATAGCCAGAAGCTGGAAACAGCCCAGATGCCCCTCAGTGGAGGAATGGATGCACAAATTGTGGTACATCTACACAATTGAATATTACTCAGCAATAAAAAACAAGAAAATCATGAAATTTGCAGGTAAATGGTGGGATCTGGAAAAGATTATCCTGAGTGAGCTACCCCAGAAGCAGAAAGATGCACAAGGTATATACTCACTCATATAGACATATAATAAAGGATTAACCTACTAAAATCTGTACACCTAAAGAAACTAATCAAGTGGGAAGACTCTTGCTAAAATGCTCAATTCCTATCCAGAAACACAAAGAGGATGGACATCAGAAGAAGGAGAAAAGAGGGAACAAGTCAGGAGCCTAACACAGAGGACCTCTAAAATTTTTAATTTTATTCACACATGAATATATTTTATTTTGTTCCATTTCACTCCTTATATCCTACAATTCTTTCTGGGTCTTTTCTTCCATGCCCACCTCACTACTTCATGTCTTCTTTTCTAAAACACACACACACACACACACACACAATATACAACCTACTGAAACCAATTGGTGTTGCCTGCATGTCTATCAGTATATGGCTATCCACTGTAACACATGTAACCTAGCAGGAGCCCCACACTAGAAAAAATTGAAATTGACTCTCCTTCATCCAGAACCATCATCAGCTTCCCAACTAGCAGTAGGATCATGCTAGAACACTGACTAGATTGAGTTTGTGTGGATCTTGTGTAGAAATCACAGCTATTGAGAGCGCATGAGCACAAGTACATGTTGAACCTAGAAGACACTATTTTGCTTTGGTCTTCTTGGACCTCTTTCTTACAATTTTTCTGGCCTCTCTTCTTTGAAGCTCCCTTAGCCTTTAGGGAAGGCTGTGATATAAATGTCTCATTTTGGAATGAACACTCCATAGACACTTGTTCCTGCACTTTAGTCATCTGTGGTTCTCCCTGTTAAGCTCCATTCACTTCAAAAGGGAGCTTCTCTGATGAGGGATAGAAGCTGAGCTAATCTATGGGTGTGAGAATAAGTATTTATCAAGAGTATTACATCGATTCCTCTTGCCTCCTTCATAGCTATGACTGAATGTGCCTCCTAATTTAGTGAGATTTTAATAGCTTAAGACTTTTATATTTGAATCTATATCTTAAAGACATAAAAATTCAGCATAGTTATGGGACACTACAAAATGTTTTGTTAGATGTAGTTATTGTTTAAACCAGGGTAAATGTATCTGTCACCCTAAACGTTCATCATTTCTTTATAGAGAAAACATTCAAAATCCCAAGAACTCCGAATTTACCATGGCTTGAAATATTTATCCAGGCATAATGTTTTATGGACAAAGCGAATTCTGAATTAGGTCTTAAATCCCAATTTGAGATAAGTCATTAAAAAATGCTGCCTCTAATTACAACTTCTCATCTATCTGCTGAGCTCAGAATTTAAATCCCTAAGAAATGTTATATAAAATCAATTCCTAATTTGCAGAAATACTGTTCACAAATAATCCTGATTGTGTGTTTTCTCTCTCTCTCTCTCTGTCACACACACACAAACACAAAAAAACTGTACTTACTGAACCCCTGACTGGTGTGTTCTTACAAATTACTCATGACCTCTGTGTGCTTCTGGCAGTTAGTGAACCTTCTTGTCTGAGAAGCACTCTGCCTCTGTGAAATTTGCTTCCCCATTAAGGCTTTGTCATTTTGTGTTGTAATTGCTTTTTCCCTTTTCTGTGGTCCCATCAGATAAAGCTCTTCAAAGGAAGAAGTTGTGCCATAGTGAATCCCCAGGTCCCAATCACACAAAAGAGAATATATTCAATAAATATGTTTCTATAAAAATGAGTATCAGTTTAATAGTCAATTAAGAAAATGTGTAAAGATTCGCTTGTGTGTGTTCGTTTTCTACTGGCACCGACACTGGGTTCTTAATGAAGACAGAGAATCCGCAAGACAACAATCAGAAATGAAGTATTACCTCCAATTTACAAATGACATTCTTCCCCTGTGTGTGTGTGTGGGGGGGGTGTTTATGTGTGTGTTATGCATATGATATATGTAGTATGTACTGGCATGTATTGCATGATGTGTCTAGTGTGCCACTGTGTGTGTGTTATATATATGGGATGTGTGTATGGGATGGTGTACATGGAGTATGTGTGTGTGTGTTTGTGTACTGTGCTGTAAAGGTTTTCATCTTGTTGGGTTGATTGTTTTAAGCAAAAATTATTTAAATAAAAATTATTGAAAGATTTCATTTAATAAGTATTTGAACTGGGGAGATGGTTCAATGGTAAGAGTGCTTTCTTGACTCCAGTCAGTTGCCAACACAATCCAGCTCATCACCCACCGTATGTAACTTCAGCTCCAGCGCGTTGGGTGCCCTCTTCTGGTTCCCTAGGGCTACTGCACACAAATAGTGTACTTGCACATGCGCACAAACGTGCACTTTCACAAAGCTAAAGGATCTGAGCCCAGGGGTCCTGCAGGGACTGATACACAAACCAAGGACCATGTGTGCAGAGAGTAGAGATCTCCTGCTCAGATGAGGCCGATTGTCAGCTCAGTTTCCATGTGAACCTCAGTTTCCATGAGGGGAGCAGGGGCTGCCTCTGTCATAAACTAGGTTGTCTGCTTTTTGATCACTCGCCCCTGGTGATGCGGCCTTGCCAGGACACGGAAGAAGATCCAGGCAGTCCTGATGAGATTTGATTAACTATGGGCAGATGGCAGAGAAAGAGAACTCCTTTTTTCAGTGGACTAGGGGAGGGGAATGGAGGAAGAGGGAGGGAGCTTCAGTCAGGATCTATAATGATTAAATTGTGGGGAAAAAAACAAATATCTTGTACTACATGATTAAAATCCACTTATCAGTGAATACATACCAATGATACCTTTCTGGGTCTGTGTTTCCTCAGTCAGGCTGATATTTTCTAGTTCCATCCTCTGTTTGAAAATTTCGTAATTTCTTTGTTTTGGCACAGACTCAAAGAAGATAAATAACATAGATCATTCAAGGGAGAATACATAAATCTCACTCAGAAGGGCAGGCAGAATAGACAGAAGTAGTGGCTGAAAAGAGGGAACAAGATAGGAGAGGGCATGCAGAGAGTTAAAAGGGTGGAGAACACATCTGGGGAGAATAGGGCTAGAGGACAGAAGGCCCGTGGAGAAAAGAGAAACTGAGGATTGGGGAATCTCTTTGACAAACTGGAGCTCTTTTCAGGGTGGGCCATAGAGACTAAAGAGGACACCCACTAACTAGACTAGTCTCTGCTAGGAGAGACTAGCCCACCCACAAAAACTTCTACTCAAAATTTACCCTGCCTACAAGATGGAAGGGATAAAGATAGAGCAGAGATTGAGGGAATTTCCAAGCAATGCCTGACCCAATCAAAGACCCATCCTATCAGAGAGTGCCAACCTCTGACACTATGAAGGACGTTCTGTTAAACTTGCAGTCAGGAGCATGTCAGAGTTGTCCTCGCAGACAGGCTACTAAGCAACGCCTCAAAACAGATGCCAAGACTTTCAGCTAAATAGTGGGTGATGCATAGGAAAAGTGGTAGGAAAGAGAAAAGGACCTGGAGGTGACAGGAGCTCCATAGTCCAACAGCACTAACTCACCAGGGCCCAGAGGAGCTTGCTGAGACTGAAGCATCAACCAAGGACCATGGGGGAACCAGGCTCCTTACAAAGACATAGCAGATGGGCAGCTTGGGCCTCATGCAGGTCCTCTAGTAAGGGAAGTGGGGACTTCACTGGATACAGATCACTTGCCTAGTGTTTGATCACTTTTCTCTGGTGGGAGTGCCTTTCCAGGCCACATGGGGAGAGGACACTCTAAGTCCTGATGCAACTTGATGAGGTAGTCTGGATGGGAAAATGAGTTCCCCCTTTCTAAGGAAAAGGGGATGGAGAGGGAGGGAGAACTGTGGGACTTGGAGGGGAGGAGGAATGGGGCTACAATAAGGATGTATTGAATAAAACATTTTAGAAATAAACAAATATCATTTACTTCTACTCTATAGTTTTAGAAAATATAACAGAACATTCAATCACCAAACTCTTTTTTTTCTTTAAAAGGTCTCTCTTTATTTACATTTTATTATCTATGAATTGATGTTGCAATGGACTGAAATAAGTTTAAGGAGAAGTGCCAATTAAACTAAAAATAGAAAACTATCTGCTTCCTGGGCCCTACTTATATGCAGGTTCCACATGCATGGATTCAGCTAATAACAGATAGAATCACTCAGAAAGATAAATGTACGTATAAGTAGTGACGAGCTTTTCTGTTGTGTGGTCATAGCCTACATTTGTCAATGCCGCAAGCACTGGCAGAGCACTGAGATCAGACTAGGAATTGCAAATAAGCTGCAGGATGCTTTCAGTAGCGTACGGATACGTGTGCGTGGGTAATATACGAGGACTGCACCCACTACTAAAAGCAACGTAAGCATTTGCGTGTTGGCATCCTTGGGGTTACTGTGATGGTACTTATGCAGGAGGCTGAAGGTAGTGGCAAACTTCTGGGAAGGCTCTCCTCTGCTACTTTCATATCATCCTTATTGACTCACATGAAATCGTAAATAGAGAAAATGTTCAGTTTGAAACCCCGGCCTTCTTAAATTTGCAACTGTATGAACTGATCAATCACCATGAGCAAGTACACAAAGTTTATTATATGAGATGCTTTTTAGAATACTCTAAAAGAGTCTACAGAAAAAAATGTGTATGTAAGCATCTATTGCAAAGTGTCTATCATCTATTTATCATTTATCTTCCTGTTATCTATTATATACAGTTCTGCTTCTTTATATGCCTATCATCTATTTATTGATCTTCTACCTATAATCTCACTGTTATCAACCTAGCAATTATCTTCTATCATCTATTTGTGTTCTATTTACTTATCAACATATCTATTTATCTATAATCTCTAATTTTTCTTCCAATCATTTTTTATCTATTATTTATCTATTATCTACCTATCAACCTATCTATGCATGTATCTTCTATCTATCAAATGTAAACTATCTATTAATTTATCAGCTGTCTACCTTGCATCTATTCCTTGATATATTTATAATTACTATGTCTTCTATTCATCATGTATCTGTCCAGTATCCATCTCTTTTTTATATATCTACCTAGGTTTTATTTACTAATTTATCTGTATCTACCTATAATCTATCATGAGTCTATCATATAAAAACAGTAAAAAAATCTCACAGCTTTTTAGAGAAAATATGCAAGAGTATAATCTACACTTATGATCTTTTTTAAATATAAGAACTTCATAATACAATGGAGGGGAATCAGCAAAAACAATTTCATGCCATGTATAATCTGGGTTTGATACTGGGGAAATTGGGTCAGCCACAAGAGTAGGGAGCCAGATCAATTGTGATTTTAGTCTATTTCAAAGACCTCCCTTCCCTGAAATAACTCCCACACTGGTGCTTGAAACCTCTATTAGATTTCTTAAGCCCTAAAGATTCTGGTCCTCCCATTTCCCTATTAAATTGAAATTGCTTTACAGGATGTAACACCATAGGAAACACTAGCTAACACCTGGTCAGGGACTCTTTCCCAATCTGGAAGACAGCTAATTAAGTGGGATCCAGTCCTGTGAGAAAGTCCATTCAGAATGGGGTGCATATCAGGTGGAGAACCCCAGCTGAGAAGGTAGAGTACTAAAGAAAACTTGGTCAGACTGAAGTTTATCCTACACTTGCATGAACTGGAATTTGACAAACATTGAAAACAATGACTGTTCATCAAGAATTATTTAGAATCCATGGAGGTGTATGGAAATAAAATCATCTTCTGGACAATAAAACCTAACAGATGTACCACAATCTCTGACAAAGCATTAGGTTTGAAGGCATCACAGTCTCTTTCCAAATGATTCGTTTATGTGGTGCAATGGAATACATGACAGTAAACCAGCAGAGAGGGCTCGGTTGGATTTATTCAACATCCATCAAAGACTTACTCCAAAGAAGGTTTGGTGTTCAGGTAACAGGATGTAACAGATGGGCTAGATATAAGCCTTAATATCAGGAAGCTTACCAAGACCAGCAATAATACATCATGAATTCCACAGGCTGAATTATATATCTTCTGGATATTATGCAGTCAAACCTCAGAGTATGATGATTATAAATATATCTGTAGGAATGGAAGTCGGTGTGTGGAATGGACAAGAATACCTCCCCTAGGTAAAGTGGGGGAAACATTTCAGTTTTTAATTCAGCCATATTGTAGCTGATTTCATTAAGAGGAAATAAATTTGTCTCTGAAAAGACTAGCAGACAGTACAATACAAGCATTTTCTCTAAATATGCTACAGCCCTAAAGGATCTCTAAATCTCTACAGCACACTACAACGACATCTGCTTAGCCACCCAGCAAATACTCTGTATTTGCAAGCATTTTGGGAGCAGCTACCACTGTTTAATTTTGGGATAATGTCGTCTTCGTGTACAAAGCCCTGGAGAATTTTAAACAGCCTGCATGGGGATCTTGATGGCAGTATTTGTAAAGGAGACAATTGGCTGCTTCACATCATGTGCTGTGTCAGTGAAGAACTGAGAAGTTGACACAACTCCATACTGCTTGTGTGGAGGAGATGACCAGGTGTCATCTCCTCCACACAAGCAGTAAGGGTAAGAGCATGCCAAGCTGACAGGACATTTCCCAGCCCTGAGCACAAGCAGATCCTAACTTCGTGTGAGTCTAGCTTCAGGGGATCCAATGTCTCTGGAATATGAGAGTTTCTGCACTCATGTGTACCTATCTATAAACACACACTCATAGACACATATAACTGAGAATAGCATAAGTAATTTTAAATTAACAGAAATTACAGTGCCTAGTGAGATGTAATTTGGAAAATTATTCCAGATTATTAAAAGTGAAAGCCATTGTTCTTAAATATGTAAAAATAATAATCATAAATGTGTAGATATCTAAATAGCTTAGTTAAACTTTCTGCCATGTAGATTTTTTACAGAACCTTGATTGGTAGGATTCTGAGCTAATTTTCTAGATTTTGCAACAAAATCCTTGACAAAGTCAACTTAAAGGAAGAAAGTTTTATTTTCAGCTCATAGCTTGGGGGACACTCTGTCGTGGTGGGAGAAGCCTTGTATCAGGAACTGAGGCAGCTGGTTCCATTACACTGGCAGTCAGAAAGAGAGAAATGAAAACAGCATTTAACTCCCTTCTTTCTGTGTAATCTGACACCTCACATGGAATAGTGTCCCTCACATTCAAAATGACTCTTCCACTTTAATCTCATGTAGGAACTCCCACATAGACATGATCAAAACTTTGTCTCCTGGATGTTTCTAAATCCTGTCAAGTTAACAATAAGAAATTGTGAGATAATGATCATTTTAGCTCATACCTGTGAGGTTTTGATAACTGCCACTTATACTATTTACCAATTTGCTTCTAAGGTGTTTTTTTTTTTTATATCAACTGTTTTTACTGAGATTTTGTCCAATACTTAAAAACTTTGATTATATTTATGTATGACTCAATTATTATTATCATTATCATTTGTGTGTCTGCACTAACAAGCACACACACATACATAGTAGGTACTAGGTAACGAGTATGGAGGTGAGCTGACAATTTTGGAATTTAGCTTTCACCTTCTACCATGTAAGTCTTGAGATCTAAACTGAGGTGTCTTCTTGTAACAAGCTCCTGTACCGATGAACCTTCTCACAGACCTTGTGTGCAGAGTTGAATTACACAGGAAGTCCGTATGACTTATTTTCCTCAACTAAAGAGGGGATTTCTTCTACTCTAGTAATATAGAGTCCTCCAGTACAATCACGGTCAAGGATGATTAAGGAAAATGATAATACAGGTATTAGTGCTATAGTTCATAGTTGTTGCATGGTCACTTGAGGTCTTTCTTCCCCTTTTTGAAAAAGTAAAATATAGTTATTCAGTCATTAACTTGAAAAGGATGCAAATGTGTCACAATGTAGGCCTTGACATCTGGCCTTTTCCTATGAAAGCTGATTTCACGAACAAGCTGTAGTTCCCTGGCCTCCTAAACTTTGTCTCAAAGACAGGGAAGCTATTTTTGTTCCAAACACTATGAAGTATTTCTTTGACCTAATTGAACTTTCTGATCCCCTCTGAACCAGACAGCATTACTAGTCATACTACGTTTTAATGGACTTAAGACAACATAATAGATATTGGAGAATATTCTCCTCTTACATGTGAATCACAGTGTGAGAGCTCATGGTAGACATGGAGAACTTTGTTCTCAGAGAAGGGAATTAGTCTTGAGACTCTAGAATCTTCTCTCTCGGTTTCCCACAAATACATTCTGTAGTCTTATAGGGTGAAACCATAGAAACACAAAGTTTTCAAGTGGATAGGACCTGCAAGCATCAACATTTTTGTCTACTTAAATGCTGAGCTACGTTAAACACTCTGGAGATGACCAGCACTGTAGCATAGGTGGGCTTCTAGAACTTACCCTGATAAGCAATTGTTCACTGTCAATGAGGCATTTTCCTAAGTAGGGTTATTGCATATCTGTTTCATTAAATCAGGAAATTGAGGAAGTCTTTGCAGCACTGCTCTTTTGCCAGTGTGGTTGTTGGTTTAAAGAAGAATATGTTGCTACTTGAAAGTAAACATACTGCTACTTGAAATTAAAATAAAATGTAACATACAGAATTACATTTTTTAAGCTGTATCTTTTTTTCTTCCCTTTTCTATCCTTATGTCTTCCTTTGTTCTACCCTAATTCCACAAAAAAAACATATATCTAAGATTTTCTAAATGGTAGCCATTATACTAAAATCTAAAAAACCGAACACAAGCTAAATTTTGCAATGAGGCAAAACATGCTATCATATAGTTATTTATAATTTATTATGATGAATACTATTAAACTGAAATACTGAGGTCTGTATGGATAGCTTATCCACTAGTTTTAATTGCCCAGGGAAGCCTTTGCTGCACTATAGCCAAATTGTCTGAGTGAGTGACCTCTCATGCCCCCCAAAAGCCTGTTATATTTCTATTTATTTCAGAATCTTTTAATTGTTCTGAATCCATGGCCAACCACAGGCACTAACAGCAACAAAACCAATTAAATACCATGCTTTCTGTAAGGGCATTTTGTAATTATAGTTTGCCATTAGAGAAAGATGAATGTCTCTGTCTCTTATACTGGCCAGGGGTTTTCTGACCCAAACACACTTTCTCAAAGAAAATAACAGCTCTTTAGAAGCATTAGTCATGCATTCACATATTCAGTATCTCACCAGTATCAGTAGTATTCATGTATTATGAGCAAATATTCCTGTCTTCCCCGCATTCTTTTTATAATAAACACACACGCACCCCCCCACACCACTCTCCTGTAGCCATTTTCTCCATATTGAAACATCCCCTTCAGTTTTTAGAAGTAAACGAAACATACTAGTGTTTGAAAGTTTCTAAGTATGCAGTATAGACAAGGTCCTTTCCACAAAGTCACGTAAGCAGTAATAATTATTGGATATAAGAAATACTCTGACCACTTGAACTGCCTATTAGTTGTGCAGAAAGCTCCAGGGAGGGAGAGTTGAGAATCATAAGCCATGCTATACTGGGCTTTTCAGTGATACAGATGCCTTTGAGTCATTCCTAGTCCAGATCTATGTTCCTATAAATGACCCCATAAAACCTGGACTAGGATGGAATCATTTTTTTTACTCAGTCATCCTTAGAGGCATTCATTCACAGATCACCAGGAAAAGGCACAAAAAGAGCAATAATTACCCATTTGTAACACCTGAACTACCTGTCTGGGAAATCAAAACTAAGAGACCAAAAGTAAAAGAGAGGTAGCCTTTGACATTTCCCATGTTCCGATTGCTTGTTTGCATCTCCCCACACAGTATCATGGAATTCGACAAAGCTCTTACATGGCCTATTGAAATTCAGTTATTTCAGAACAAAGTTTCAGAAGCATTTGATGGTAGTGATTCAGCATGTAGTGGACACTGATTATAATTTTAAGTTGTAATATTACATGTGCAGCCCAGAGCATAACAAATAAAGTTCCCTGAAAAAATGACAGAAGATGTGTGTGTTCATTTTACACCCAAACTGCACACTCCATTGCTCTTGGGAGAGTTGTTTCTGGGTAATCATACTGTTTTACATAATTCTTCAGGTGTAACATAGAATACGTCAGAAACAGTCTTTGCTGAGGGAAACACTTATCTTCCAGCACTTCACTCATTGTAGCAAAGATGACACTTTACTCATTGTATCAAAGTTGCCTTCCATTCTTAAAGTACATGAGCATACTAATTCCTATTATTTTTCACCTTTGCTGTTGCCACAGCTTCTTACTGACACTGATATTTTATCTCCAGGATGCTTCTAAGTTATGGGTGTTTCTAATATATGGCAGCCATCTTTGTTTTTCCTTGTACAACGCATGTTCTACTGACTTCCTGTAGGAACATTTGCACATTCTTTTAAGCCCACAAGAAAGTTTCCACTTTATAATCTATCTATCACAATTTATTCACTTTGTATCCCCTCTGCAGCCCCATCCTCTCAGTCCCACTCTCCCTCCCTTTTCTCCCCTTATGCTCATTCCCTAGCCCATGATAGGGAAGGATCTCCTTTTTTTTCTTCTTGTTCTTGTTGTTCTTCTTCTGATTATTTATAACAATTTATTCAATTTGATCCTTGCTGTGCCCTCCCATATCTTCCCAATCTCACCCTTCTCCCTAATCTCCTCTCATGCCCTCTCCATGTCTACTGATAAGGGAGGTCCTTCTCACCTTCCATCTGACCCTAGCCTATCAGGTCTCATCAGGACTGGTTGCGTTGTCTTCCTCTTTCACCTGGAAATGTTTCACTGACCATGAAGGGACGATGATCAAAGAACCTACCACTGAGTTCATGCCAGAGACAACCCTTGTTCCCCTTACTAGGGAATCCTCTCAGAGACTGAGTCTATGGGCTATATCTTAGTTGGGGTTTTAGGTCCTCTCCATGCATGGTCCTTGGTTGAAATATCATTCTCTTGAGGGCACCCAGACCTCAGTTTTTTTTGGCTCTGTTGGTCTCCTTTTGGAGCTCCTGTCCTCTCTGTCTTTCTACCTTCCCCTTCATTCATAAAATTCCATGCATTCTACCTAAAGTTTGGCTATGGCTGTGAGTCTCAGCCTCTGCCTTGATACCTCGATCAGAAGAGTCTTTCAGAGGCCCTCTGTGGTAGGTTTCTATCCTGTTCCCTGTCTTCTTCTGCTTCTGATGTCTATCCCATTTGTCCGTCTGAATGAGAATTGAACATTTTCTCTAGGGCCTTCCTTATTGTTTAGCTTCTTTAGGAGTACAGATTTTAGTATGTTTCTCCTACATTATAATTCTAATTTGTGAGTGAATATATACCATGTGTGTTTCTGTTTCTGGGTTACCTCACTCAAGATGATCTTTTCTAGTTACCACCATTTGCTTGCAAATTTCATGATTTCCTTGTGTTTAATAGCTGAGTAGTATTTCATTGTGTAAATGTACCACAATTTCTGTATCCATTTCTTGTGGTTGAGGAACCACAAAGGTAAGTATCACAGATAGAATACAAGAGATGGAAGTGAGAATCTCAGGCACTGAAGATACAATTGCAGAAACTGATACATAACTCAAAGAAAAAATAAAATTAGAAAATTTCCAAACATAAAACATCCAAGAAATCAAGGACACCATGAAAAGATGAAATCTAAAACTAATATGAATAGACAAAATAGAAGATTCCAGGCTCCAAGATCCAGAGAATATTTTCAAGAAAATCATTGAAAAAAAATTTCCCAACTTAAAGAGTTATCCTTAAACATACAAGAGGCCTACAGAACACCAAATAATCTAGACCAGAAAGGAAACTCTTCACATCACATAATAGTGAAAATATCTACAGAATAAAGAAAAATATGAAAAGCAACAAGGGAAAAGGCCAAGTAACATACAAATGTAGACCTATCAGAACCTTACCAGATTTCTCAACAGAAACTATGGCAGCCAGAAGGGCCTGGGAAGATGTCATGCAGACTTTAAGAGAACACAGATGTCAAACCAAACTACTATACCTAGCAAAACTTTTTTAACTATAGTTTTTAAATTTATATTTCTTAATTATTATAATTTATTCTCTTTGTATCCCAGCTGTAGCCCTCTCCCTCATTCCCTCCCAATCCCACTCTCATCTCCTCCCATGCCCCTCTCCAAGTCCACTGATGGGGAGGTCCTTCTCCCCTTCCATCTGACCTTAGCCTATCAGGTCTCATTAGAACTGGCTGCATTGTCTTCCTCTTTGACCTGGTAAGGCTCCCCCTGAGACTACATGTTCTATTTTAATTTTAAATGTGTATCTGTGTGTGTGTGTGTGTGTGTGTGTGTGTGTGTGTGTGTGTGTGTGTATGCTGGTGGTAGTGGTATTTGTGGTCTATACCATGTAGACCATATGTATGCTGGTATCCTCTGAGGCTAGAGGCTAAAGCCCATTCTTTGGAGCTGAAGTCATAGGTAGTAGTGAGTTATCCAAAAAGATCCTGGAAACAAAATTAACCTGGTTCCCTTCAAGAGTATTTTCATGTTCATAATAGATGAGCCATCTCTCCAGGCCCTGTGATATTTTTCATTTCTGTATGAACCTCTGAACAGAGCAAACTTAGTTTTTTAAATACTTACTTTAGCACAATTTTTAGTATTGAGTTCTCCCAAGGCATTTGTAACATAAATAAGTAAATACTATGCCATTGATTATGGCCATTATTTGATGGCAAATGTGATTTTCCTTCACATTAATTATTTATTGACTTTACATCGTGATCACAGACCCCCTCCTCACAGTCTCTCTTCTCACACCCCTTTCTCCCATTCTCCTGTCTCCTTCTCTTCAAAGTAGAAGGAGGTGCCCTATGGGTACCAACTCTCCCTGGCACATTAAGTTGGCTAATATCCAGAAGTGGTAGAATAGAGGGAACAGGATGGGAACCTACCACAGATGCTGTGTAAAAGCCTTCACCCAGCAGGGGATCAAAGCATATGCAGAGACTCACAGCCAAATTTTAGACTGAGCACAGGGAATCTTATGGAAGAAGGATATAGAAGGACCAAGAGGGTCCAAGAGCCCTACAAGAAGGCCAACAAAGGCAAAAAGGCTGTGCCCAGGTGGTACTTCAAAGACTGATGCATCAGCCAAAGATCTAGAACACCTGCTCATGTGAAGCCCATAGACAGCTCATGTGGGTGCCCTAGGAAGGGGAAAAGAAACACTCTTTGACATAAACTCTGTTGCCTGCTCCATGATCACTTCTCCCTGTTAGGGCGACCTAGCCACCACACAGAGAAAAAATATTCAGAAGTCCTTTTGATACCTGACAGGTTAGGGTCAGACAGTAGGGAAGGAGGACTTACCCTATCAGTGGAGTAGGGGAGAAGGATGGGGGAGGAAGATGGTGGGGATGGGGGGGAGATAAGGGAGGGTGCTACAACTAGGATATGAAGTGAATAAATTGTAAATGATAATAAAGACGATGATGAAAAAACTCGACTCTAAATGGATCAAAGACCTCAACATAAAATGAGATACTAAATCTAACAGAAGGGAAGATGCAGAATATTCTTGAACTCAATGACACAATAGACAATTTGCTGAACAGAACACCAACAGCTCAGGCACTAAGATAAAAAAAATAATAAATTGGACCTCATGAAACTGCAAAGCATCTGTAAGACAAAGGACACTGTCATGGACAAAGTGGCAAACAACAGAATGGGAAAAGATCTCCACCAGCCTTACATCTGACAGAGGGCTAGTACCCAACATATATAAAGAACTCAAGAAATTAGACACCAACACACCGAATAACCTATTTTAAAATGACATGCAGAACTAAACAGAATTCTCAATAGAGGGATTTCTAATTGCCTACAAACTCCTAAAGAAATGTTCAACATCCTTAGTTATCTGGAAAAAAATAATCAAAATTACTCTGAGATTCCATCTTACACTGGTTAGGATGGCTATGATCAAAAATTCAAGTGACACAACATGTTGACAAAGGTTGTGGAGAAAGAGGAATGAATACTCCTCCATTGCTGGTGGAGTGCAAAGTTGCAAGACTGCTTTGGAAATAAATTTGGCATTTTCTCAAAAAAATTGGGAATAGTTGTACCTCAAGACCCAGCTATACCATTCCTGGGCATATACCCAAAAGGTACTCCAGCATTTCGCAAGGATGTATGTGTTTTGTTTTGTTTTTTGTTTGTTTTTTTTTTAAATTTCAGGAGTTGAGAAGTTTAATTATAACTAAAAAAAAGCCCATTAAAATTTATTTGTTAATATTCTGTGAAATATACTTAATGCACAAAGATTCTCCAAGAACAATTGTGTCCAAAGTAGTACGGCTAGAATTTGAAACCCTGATAACCTTTAGAGATATCAAGTTGCAGAGGGCGAAGCAATGCTTCAGTATAATTAAGAACTCACTGATGTTAGAGATAACCCTGGGTCAGTTCCAAGCACCCACATCAGAAGGCTCACAACCAACTGCAACCCACAACCAGGGAATTTGACACCCTCTTCTGGTCTCCACCATCAATGCATTCACATCCCCCCATCTAGCCATGTCATTGAAAATAATAACGATAAAATTAAGAAACCAAGTACTAATACTGTAATCTTCAAATAAGGGATGCTATCCAAGTTTGTGTTTCCCTTGTATCCAAAGTCCCATTAAAGGGATGTTGGTTCCTTACTTTAAGCATGTGAACGCTTATCTCATTACCTGTAAAATGAACTTTACAGATAACACCCTGCTGTGTTATCTTATGGCTAAATAGTATTCCAGCGGTTGGGCATCCTCTGTATCTGTTGATTAATTGATGGGACACAAGTCATTCCATATCTTGTATTGGATGAGTGCTCTTCCATTGAATGGAGGCAGACATTTGATTTCAATTTTTCTGGTAATGAAGACATACTGTGTTCTTGAAAATTACAGAGAGAATTAAATGTTCTCACAATGAAAACACTTATTGGAGACAATGTTTATGTTAGTGTCAGGGTATTCTCTAAAAATCATGATATGTACAGTAAATACATACTGTCTATTATGCTTTGTTAATAAATTATCACTTTAGTGAAAAGATATGTTTATCTGTTTTCATTCACTCAGATGATTGACGACTTTAATTTTTAAATTTAACTTATTTTTCTTTTATAATTTGTTCATTTTACATCCTGATTGTAGCCCCTGCCAGTTCCACCTCCCTCCATCTTCCTCCCGTATTTCTCAGAAATGTGGAGCCCTCACACCCTGCCATCTGAGATCAGCCTATCAAGTCTCACCCTGACTGCTTGCATCCTCTTCCTCTGTGGCCTGGCAATGGCCTCCCACCAGAGGAAAGTGATCAAAGAGCAGGCAACAGAGTCCATGTCAGAGACAACCCCTGCTCCCTGTACTAGGGAACTCACAAAAAGTCTGAGCTGTCTATCTGGTGTTGAAGTTGTGTTTTCCTGTCATTAATCCATTTTTTTTTTATAGTTTTAACCTTTTATTTGGACTAGAAGTGCTAGGAACTCAGAGGTCTCTAGAAGAACAGAAAGGAAGGTCATGAGAAACCTATTTCTCAACTGAGTTCAGCACTGATATCTTACCAGACAAAGGTTTTCACAAACTACTAATGGACGAAACTTATTTTCATCCAAAGTTTACCAAAAGTTGGCAAACTTTGTTTGAAATAATTTGTTTTCCAACACTCTTACCAAACTTTTCAAAAGGGTCGGGTTCGTGAGTGTGTGTGTTTGTGAGTGTGTATTTGCACTCATTGTTATGGGAGTGCAAATTGCGTTCTGCCTCGTGTTGAAGTTCGAAATCAACTTTTGGGAATTAGCTCTCTCCTTCTACCACAATTTAAGAGCTTGAACTCAGCTCAAGGTTTTGCTGCAAGTACTTCTACAGACTGAGTCATCTCACGGGCCCATCCATGTGTTTCCGATTATTTCCTCTGAAGACAAATGTCTACACACTAAGAAAATCCTTCCACTGATAATTTAGTCAACACACTGTATGTAAGGAGACACCAGAGGAAGGGGCATGAATACTGGATTTTAAGTCTACATCATCCTTATAATGACAACTTGTTAAATAGAAGTAGAGGAAATACTGGCTTACTCTACAACTACCTTCATTCTGTAACCAGATAATTATCACTGAAACTGCATTGTTTAGAACTCACGAATTAAAGTCAACATGTATGGCAGTAAATGCAAATTATGTTTCTAAATCAAATATATACATACTAAAGCAAACCTAATACATTGTTAAAAGTTTGCCAATTCAGCTCTCACTAAACTTGGATGGCTTAAAGGTGTTCTCTCGTCATTCTTAAATTTTTATTCATTTTCAGGTTTGATTTTATTTATTTATTTATTTTTAATTTTAAATTTTTTTTTTATTTTCACATGAGCCAGATGACTCCTACTCACAATTTTCTTTAAAAATCTACTTAAGACATTAACCCTAAATACAGTCAAATCTAAGTTAATCTGGACTACCACTATTTTGTACTTCTATATGACTTTATATCAAAGTCAGCACGGATACTATTCTAGGCTTAGTTCCATTATCTCTGTTTATTCAATCATGTCTGAAGTTCTAACTACATAATAAACTTACAAAGTTCCAGAAGTATTTTAATATTATTATTTATTCAATTACACATAGTAGAAAACTCGAAATACACAAAATCAGAGAAGGATGCTAAATGATTTTTAACCCAAAGGCCATGTAACAGTTCTACACCAGGGAAGAGACGCCTCTTTTGAGTTGTTGGTCAGGGTTGTTTAAAAGACTCCCAGAATATTTTAAGCTATTGCTACTGTCCTTGATATCCCCTGAGAGATATAAAGCAAGGATCTATTGCTGAAGATATCTTGAACTTCAGAAACTGGGCATAGAGGACTCAAGCTAGATCTAACCTGAAAGTCTTCTCTCTGAGGACTAGCTTTCATAGTATCAGAAGATGCAATTCAAGCATCCAGTGGAGAGAAAGCAAAGTCCTATCCATCTATTATTATAGCAATGAACTACAACAAAATCATGCGTAATTAAATAATCATATGGGAGCTGTAGTGGCATGAGCAACTTCGTGTAACCAACAGCTCTCTCATTGGACTAACGATATGCTCAATAATGGGAATGCCGTGCCTGGAAATCTAGTTAGCTCATCAATATGAGAGAAACCATGGTTATTGGAGGAGAACCTACAACCAGTAATTTACTCCACCAGCATAATGCCTATCAACAATCTATACACATTTGTTGTTATAGCTACAGAAAAGTGTAGTCATTATCCATCATCAAGGTAAATTCTCTTTGCAACAGTTGGAGGTGATTGCAGAAAACCAGAGCCAATCATTATGCAGAATTGTGGAGCCTATTCTGAATGTATACATCTAAAAAAAAACAATTACCTCACCTACAGTTCTGGAAACATTGTCAGTAAGGGGGCAGAAAGATTTTAAGAGCCAGATGATCAGTAAGTTTGATTTGACATTGTGTCACTTAGTAATGCCAGTCATAAAGTCTCACCAACATTACTGCCCAAAGGTGAGCTGAACAATGTCAGAAACAAGGTGTACAAGGAAAAGACCACGAGGTCTCACATGTATACAAAGAACTATTGGCAGCTAAAAATGCGAAGAACAAGAGAAATAGCCCTCCCCAGGGAATAGCATACCAACTTATTTTTAATACCAATAGTCATTCCTGAAAACATACACACAAATACCATTATAATCACTGAGCAGGCCATACTTAGTTTACAATTTCTTGAAGTTAAATGTAAATTTAACATATAATTTACTTATATACTACTATGTATTAATCTAAGTTGAATGCAAATCTCCCAGGGCTTGTTTGTAAATGTTTCTGGTAACATTTACAACAGAAGTAAAATAAAAAAGAAAAACAACTCAAATATTAATAAATAATATGTGACCAAAATATATCGTAAATCAACCAGTTATAATATTTAAAAATGGAAACTGAAGCCCAGATACAAACTGCAAATATGATGAACTCAAGCATAGTCCATTAATTTTAGTGAAAAATGTCAATCATAATCAAAGTGTATATGAATCATTTATTTACATAAAAACTATCAAAAGTGGATTATCTATAAAAATGTATCATGGATTTTTGTCTTATAGAGGCCGTGTGAAATAATCCATAGTGATGCCTAATGGAAGCAAGAAACATTTTGAAGTCAAGAAAATGATCTAAACTAAAATTTTTATGAGTGCAAAGTTCTGCATGTTTTGTAGCAATTATTGAATTTTATATTTAAGAAATGTAAATTCCACTTTATATAAATTATTTATAACCCAAGAAATTTTATTTTTAAAAGAATTGAGAATCACTTGATTTGGTATACAAACTTAAAATCTCAACACTCAGGAAACTCAGGCTGGAGATTGCAAGACGCAAAGACAGCCTGGACTACATAGTATGTTCCAGCCAACCTGTGCTGCATAGTCAAACTTTGTCTCCATAATAAATCGATAATAATAAATAAGTAAAAACAATACAAAAGGCTCAAGGCGTTTGGAAATATATCATGTTAAATAAAACGTCTCCAATCAACTTGAAACATGAAGTTTCTAAATCAGTGGTAAAATACTGGAAACTCACAATGAAAAAAACTAAAATAATTTGTGCCTCTATGAAACAGAATAAATAATAATGATTCAGGAATTGCCTAGAAAATCCATTAAATTATTTCCTAGTTTACATGTAGTTTCATTTATTTGACCATAACTCAGCTTTAACATCAGATAAAACAATTAAACATTCACATAAAATAAAGACTATACTGATGTAGTTTTATAATGAAGGACATAAAAATAACAGTTGTAGAACTACCTCTGACAGCATGCACAAGATTAGGCTGTCAAAAGACCAGCAAGGTTTGGGATGAGCCTCTTGAACTCCGATCTCTAGTTAAGGAGCTGTTCTGAGAGATGAGGCATTGCCTTCTCTTCAGGGATGTGGCATGTGAGAAATTACCCACAGTCTAGTGGCTGGTTCTATATCCGTGTAAATACAAAGGTCTTGGGTGGACCTAGTGTTAAAAAAACAAAAGCACAGAAAGTTGCATGGGACAAGTATCGGGAATTAATAGAGGAAGAAATGGAGGGAGTAAATGACAAGGTTTCGATATCTATGCCGACAGTGGCATGGATATCACGGAAGCATCAGGTCTTTTGAAAGACCTGATGCATAAGATGGAACCAAACCTGACCCTGTCAGTGAAGCCATGAGCTCAAGGTCATGACCGTAGGGGAAATCTATTATCATTATATCCATGCATAAGTTCAATGTTCAACCTTTATCAGGGAAGTTTCTTCCTGCAGCATATGACAGTTAACAACGAAACCAACTACTGGTTAATGTTCAGTGAATACGTGACTGCAAAAGTGCCACCTGAGTCATACCTCCCCATCAAAACTCAGAGATCAATGTTAAGAAGTTGAAAGGTTTAAAGAATCAGACGAGGTTGATGACTTCAAAAAAAAAAAAAAAAAAAAACAAAAACAAAAACAAAAAAACAGTTTTCAAGACAGAACAGGACAGATCTACGTAGGAACTTACAGAAACTGTGACAGTATATATAAGACCACCACAAATTCAAACCAAACAAAATTCCACAATAGAAGAGGAGAAGTAGGTATGAATTTCTACCCTAGACAAAGCACTGTTGATATTTGATTACTCCTGTGTGAGAGAAATTACATTTTCTCAGTTGTGTGACACCTGATATACAATAGTGTGATCACACTCCATGACAGGCTCCACCTCAAGGATTAGTGAGCAAACACAAACTGGACTTTGATTTATTGTTTTTAAAGAGAAATAGAGAACCCAAAATTGGTTGGGTAGGGAAACAGAAAATTATAGTCTTCTGGAGTAAAAGGAAGAGTAATGTAATAAAAATATATTGTATAAAATTATTAAAAATAATTGAAAATGTTTAAAGAAGGTTATGTATATATGAAAGTATCAAAAAATTTAAATTAAAAAACAAATGATATGTGTAAAATAGATTGCATGCACACATTTTTTCTTTTGTGTTTTTGAGTGTCTCTGCGCATGTATGCATATGGTGAGTGTGTCTCTCTGTGTATTCTTTTTGGTGTGTGTGTGTATTGTGTATGTGACATTCATATATTCAGGGTACATCAAGGCCAGATGGATGACAGATCACTATTCCTTTCCCTTTAGACAGGGCCTCTCACTGAATGTACCACTTGGAATTGTTTGTGTTTTTATTCATTGTTGCTGTTTGATTTTATCTTTTTTTCAGTCCAGCTGTACCACTTGTTTCCCCCAGCACCCTCAGCAGTTCAGGGGTTCCAATCACATGCAGACACACAGGCACTCAGAAATCTAAACTCAAGTCCTCATTGCTTTCACCCTCTGAGCAACCTCTGTAGACTCCACTCTGTAGACAAAGCTTTAGAACCAATGTGTTAAGATATTCCATCTGGAAAATAAAAATAACAACTGATATTAAGGGAGAAATAAATGTGACCATGTAACTGACATAAAATGTAAATGACACGGAAATTATATGGAAACAAATACATGGAAAGTCACTAGTCTTACTAATACTAACTGTAAAGCAAGTGTGTCTTCTGTCAGATTGGCAATAATACGACTGAGGACAGTTTTTGAGGCTACATACTCATGCATTCCTGGTAAGAAAATAAACTAGTTCACTTCCTAGGAGGTGGTGTGGATTTTTTTTTTTTATGTCTTGCAAAAATGTAGTTACTTTTTTTATTTCATTTGTGTAGATACATTGGTATGTATATATATATGTATATATATATATGTATAGATAGATAGATAGATAGATAGATAGATAGATAGATAGATAGATAGAT
>NW_026596240.1:9580422-9635754 GCF_907164565.1 Psammomys obesus | reverse complement strand
GATAGATAGATAGATAGATAGATAGATAGATAGATAGATAGATAGATGATAGATACAAACCTATCATTAGTGAATGAATAAAAATTAGTAGACCTGGAAAACACTAAAGCACATCTAAAAAGGAGATCAGTTGTGAGTTGGTAGCCCTTGGGGGTCTTCCCTTCTCTGAGAACTAGGAGAGAGTAGAATGTGGGGGCATGGGGGTGGGACTTGGAGGAGAGGAGGGAGAGGGCTGGGATTAGACTGTAAAGTGAAGAGAGAAAGAAAGAAATCAGTTTTAAGAAGCATGTCATATAAATACGGGTGTGACGTGGAGCTCTAAGGCAAGGATGGCATATATATTAAATCTAAGGCAATGTTCTTGAAGGGATGAAAAGGATAATATTCCACATTTGGCTGTTAGAACTTGCAGTGGGGATGAAAGTGAAAGCTAATGAGTAGAGAACAGTGACACTGTTAAACATCGTAAGACGTTGAACACCTACTTTCAGCAAAATTGTAAGGCTTACATTGTTAATAGTGCTGAACAGAAGAAACCCTAATCTGTGCTATCAAAAATGCACAAAATATGGTAATTTGGATGAAAATTGTCTCCATAGACTCATGTATTTGAACACTTGGTCACTAGTAGGCATCACTGTTTAAGGTACCTATGGAACCTGTAGAAGACTGAACTACTGTGAAGGACGTTCTTCCCAGAAAGACTTTGAGGATTTGTAGCCTCATGCCATTCCCTGTTCTCTCTGTTTCCTGTATATGGATGATGTGATCAGCCAGCTTCCTTCTTTTGCTATACCTTCCCAGCTAACATAAGCAAAAATAAATTACTTTTTCTTAAGTTGCTTTTGGGAATAGTATTTTAGCACAGGAACATAAACATGACTAATACACTGTCAATTACATTAATTAAAAAGAAGGGGTTTGCCATCTTTGGGGATGAATCTTCATTGTTATCTTGATGGAACTTAGAATCTCCCTCACCCTCTGGATGTATCTGTTAGAGTATTCCCAGAAAGCATTCATTGAGGCAGGCAGGCATACTCTGACTGTGGGTGGGTTTCAGATTGAATATTCAAAATGTGAGCCCAGCAGTGAAATTCATTTCTCTGTACTTCCGACAGGGCCAGCAGTGGAAAGAAATATCTTTTTCTTAGTTTGCTTAGTTGTTGAGAGGACTCTTTTTTCTCATTTTCTTTTCTTTTCTTTTCTTTTCTTTTCTTTTGTTGTTGTTTGAAATAAGCTGTTACGGAGCCTAGGCTGGCTATGAACTTGCTTTGTGTGCATGCATGTCCTTGAACTTATGATCTTCCTCTACCTACTTCTGTAGTACTGGGATAACGTGTGTGCAGCACTAAATCCAGAGTCAAGCAGTTCTGGAAACTAAATACAGTATTTAACACACACTAAGAAGCAATCTTCTGATCGAACTATACATCCAGTCTGAGAAGACTCGATTTTTTTTTTTTAATGGATTGTTGAAATGAAGGCTTCAACTCTTCTGTGGCTGATAGACATTCTTCGTTTTTCTGTTGTGAGTCTCTGACACAGTGTTGGTCAACTCAAATCAGAACATACACACTCTAAAGGGCCAAATAACAAGAAATCTAGATAAACAAGACCACCTGAAAACAGGTTTATTTTGATCCTTTTAAAACACAGCCTAAGAACTGACATCCTTCCCTTCTTTGCAAAGTTCTATTAAGGATAAGTGATTCCCCCAGATCATCTGGAAGAGGGTGGTATAGAAGAAGGACCTGACTACCAAGCAAATAAACTGAAGGGCAACTTAAAGTGTACAAAACACAAGGAAAAACAAGTAAGTGATTATTATGATGTTATAATTAGCTATTAAAATTGTGAGTGAAAAAGAGATATACATAGATAATTAAGGACTAAGTAAATGTTCCATGTTTTCAAACTGAGATTTAACACATTAATTCAAGTGTGTGTGTGTGTGTGTGTGTGTGTGTGTGTGTGTGTGTGTGTTTGAATCTTAAGGTAACTTAGTGGTCCTCTATTAGGGACATTTTTCCTCCAAAGCAGTCTTTTTGGCTTTATAAATACAATTTAAGCTCTAACAGTATTGTAAATCTGATTGTTATTAGTAGAGGAGAGTGACAATTTTTATTGATTGTTAGCTTGTCTAGATTTAGCATCATTATGGAAATTTATCTCAGCGTGTGTGTATATGGGAAGAATTTTCTAGAGTAGGTTAATTGAGGTGAAGAGACTCACCTTAACTGTAGGGCTTAAGATAACTGAGAAAGGGTATTGAGCCAAATAAGGCAAAATTCCAAAGGGAGTATATCAAAGTTCTCTCAACTGTTAGAATTCCAAAAGCAATACACATTAAAGGGGCTGCATTTATAAGTTCCAAGAGATAGAATAGATTTTTTAAATTTGATACAAATAATCAAAGCAAATTACGGTGCCATCAGAAAATTATGGTGCAAATAAAAATATGTGATAAAATATATCAAAATTTATTTTTAGGCACAAGGGCACAAATTTAATCTTAGCTTCTCATAAAGCAGACATGGAATATAAAATGAAAAGAGGACCAAATTAGAGTCTCAAACTTAAGAGTATTAACAATGATCAATGTTAAACACCTTCCCATTTATTTAAACAACAGCAACAAAACACTAGCTGGGAGGTGGTAGCACACACCTTTAATCCCAGCACTCTGGAGACAGAGGCAGGTGATTCTCTGTGAGTTCAAGTCTAACCTGCTCTAAAAATGAATTCCAGGACAGCCAGTGCTATTACATGATCACCTTTCTATTTCTACACTGCTGCTGTATTTATCAAAAAAATCTGGCATGTGTAAACCCTCACTTTGTGACTATTTATCCATTATTTTTGAACAAATTTCCTGTGGGAGCTTTAAGAAAATGTACTGTTCTTCAAATGAATTAATTCCTGATTATAGAATTCCTGATTTGATTCAAACAGTTTTAAAAGTTAAATTGTTTCAGAACTTCTAAAACAATTTTAGAACATCTTTTTTTGTGATTAATTGCCTTTTTGACTATGAGGTAATTCCTTTTCTCAGGTAGAGAGCTTTCTCAGGTAAAGAGTATAAAAGTTATGACCAGACAATAAACAAGGGTTGAAGTCCTCTGGAATTTGCTTCCTCCGTGAGTGGTGTATATGTAAATATGTACATAGATATGTGTTTGCATTTGAATATGTCTTTCCTTCTGTCTGCCTGTTTTTTATACATATGTTACATGAATATATGTCAATTGTCTCCCTGTGTGTAAGGAGCTCCTTTTGTATGGTCCATTGAATGCGTATATGAATATGTACACGTCTATATGTCTGATTGTTTGTCTATGTCTATGTATGGGCTGGTACTAAGGAACAGGGAGCCTGAACTTCCTGCAGTTTTGCTGAGTAGATACTAGCTAAAATCAGCATCATCAGCATATGTAATCTTGTGGGTATTTGTCGATGTTGAAATTAGAGTTTTTAACTTCATCTACCTTTCATTCTTGAATGTTCCTGTGTGTGAGAGGTCTGTTTTTTATTTCCTTCATTTTTGTTTTCCTATAGTTGAACTTACAAGTTACTATAGATGAACTTACAAGACTCAGGGCAATACTATCAGCAGGCATGCTTTAGCCTGATGAAGATCTCTGCAAAGAGGTCTAGGTACAGATCAAAGAGCCTCCTTTTAGACCACTCTGCAGTTTTGGGTAGAAGCTGCTTTTACAGCAGCCACTGCAGGAAAATAGTGGTCAGTTAGAGTTTTCCTCATTAGCAGCTGTGTAACTAGTCCCTAATCCTAAATAATGAATCCTGGGCTCCAGCCCCTTTTTTATTTTCTTTCTGTCATCCATTGTGATTAGTTGCCTGAACCTTTATCTCTTGGCAGCCAAGAGATAAAGCAAATGGGGATGGGCATCTCAGTCCCCTGGATCATGCCAAAACAGAGGGAGACAAGCACCATGCATGGAGATAAGTTAGATGGATAATAGTTCAATATTTGAAAATCAATAAATGTAATCTAGTATATAAAGAAGGTAAAAGAAAAAATTAAAACATTATCATCTCACTAGGGCAGAAAAGGCCCTTGATAAAATCCAACACAATCTTTATGGTAAATGCCCTGAAGAGATTTGGGATAAAGGGGGCATATGTAAACACAGTAAAGGCAATTTACAGTAAACCAATAACAACAACTTAAATGGGGAGAAACTCAAAACAATTCTATTGAAATCAGAACAAGACAAGGATGTTTACTCTCTCCATATCTATTCAATATAGTATGTAAATATTTTGCTAGGGAAATAAGACAACTGAAAGTGGTCAAGAATATACAAATTGGAAAGAAAGACATCACAGTATAATTATGTGCAGATCACATGATAAAATACTAAGTGACCCTAAAAATTCCCCTGGAGAAATCCTACAGCTGTTAAGTATTTTAGCAAAATAGTAGGATACAAAATCAACTCACAAAAAATCAGCAACTCACCTATATAAATGACAAAGAGACTAAGAAAACAGAAGAAACACCTTTCACGATAGCCTCAAATAATAGAAAATATCTTGGGGTAACATGAACAAGTTGTGAAAAACTTGTATGATTAAATACTTCAAGTCTCTGAAAAAAGAATTGAATTCAAAAAGATATCAAAAGATGAAAAAAAAATCCCATGCTTATGGCTCAGTAAGATTAACACAGCAAAAATGGCCATTGTACCAAAAATTATCTATAGATTCAATTCAATCCCATCAAATTTCCAACACAAATTCTTCACAGAAATTGAATGAACAGTTTGCAGCTTTATATGGAAACACAAAATCCACGAATATCTAAAACAGTCCTGAAGAATGAAACAACTGCTCTGTTTGAGGTCTTTTCATTCTTGATTTCCAGTCATACTACAGAGCGATAGCAATATTAGCACGGTATTAACATAAAAGCAGACAGGTCAATAAATGGACCTGACCTGAAGACCTAGACACAAACCCACATACACATATTGACACCTAAGCTTCAATAAAGAAGCCAGAAATATACACTAAGAAAACAACAACAACAAAAATGCAGCATTTTCAACTTATGTTCAAACTGGTTTTCTACATGCAGAAGAATGCTCATATATATATCACCCTATAAAGAATTCATATCCAAGTGGATCAAAGACCAACATAAAACCAGAAACACTGAAACTAATAGAAGAGAAAGTGGCAAGCAGCCTCAAATGCAGCAGAACAGAAGATTTTCTGAACAAAAAAACAGCAAGACAGGCACTAAGGTCAACAATTAGTAAACGGGACATCATGAAACTTAAACACATATAAGGAAAAACACCTCCTCTTAGACAAAATGGCAGCATACAGAATTGGAAAAGATTTTTATCAACTGCACATCTGGCAAAGAACTAATATATAAAATACATAAAGAACTCAAAAAAACTAGATATAAAAAGACAAGAAATCTAATTAAAAATGGGTACAGTTCTAAGCAGAGAACTCTAATTACAGGAACCTCAACAAATACCTGAAAAACAATTAAAATTTTTCAATTTCCTTAGGTATCAGGGAAATGCATATCAAAATTACCTTAAAATTCCATCTTACACCTATCAGGATGGCTAAAATCAATAACACAAGTGACAGCTTAGGCTGGAGAGGATGTGGAGCAAGGGGAACACTCCCCCATTACTGGTGGGAGTGCCAAATTGTCCAGCCACTATGGAAATCTGTATGGGTGTTCCTTAGAAAGATGAGAATTAATCTCCCTCACAACCCAGCTATACCCCTTTGGGGCATACACCCAAACTGCACTTTATCCTACCACAAGGACAGTCATTCAGACATGTCCATTGCTATTCTATCTGTAAAAGTCAGAAACTAGACACTACCTCGATTCCCCAATGGAAGAATGAATAAAGAAATTAGAGTATATTTACTCAGCTGTTAAAAAATTACCTCATGAAATTTGCAAACAAAGGAATGGAATGACAGAAAAAAATCACCCTGAGTGAGGTAATCCAGAGCCAGAAATATAAATATGAAATGCCTTTGCTTCTATGTAAGGGAAACTGAGTCCTAACTGACCATTTTTTTGTCAACAAAGGTTTCAGTATTGGGATCTATTGGGACCGGGTTATATCCAACTATATTGTTGGCCAAAGGGGTCCAATGAAAATCCTCAAATAACCCAGGCTATTGCCAAGCCAGTAGGATACTCTTCACAAACTGACAAGGCCCAGCTGCTGAAAACGATACGTACAGAACTCATTGAACATGCAGAGGGAGAGCTGCTGCCTATAAAGAACATTCACCTTCATGTTCTAGTGTTTTTGGTACTCGAAGGTACTCAGCAATGCTATCAAAAGAGAAATGTAAACACCAACACATTCACAAACCACCTATTCTACCTGCAAAACACACTAGATCAACAGTGGCACAAAAATTGTAAAAGAAAACAAATAATGTCTGATTTAACTTAAGATACACTTCATGAGATGGAACCCATATCCAATATTGTCCGGTGACCAAGAATCTGAGATTAGGTAGTCCAGAGACCTAGGTTAGAATCAAAAATAGTGGTCTAAAAAATAGAAAAGTAACAATATAATGACCCCTAATGATAATCTGTTATACCATAGATCTTATTCAGTCATTCAGAGGCTTCCTCTGGCAGGAGATGAGAAAAAATACAGAAACACACAGCTAGACATTACACATAGTCCCTTGAAAGACACAGCTCTAGATGAGATGTCTTTCAAATCTGTCCCCTGAAAGCTCAGTTAACCCTGAGGAAGAAGAAGCAGAATGGATGTAAGAGACAGAGGTTATGAAGGATACTGGAGAAAAAGACTCTAAATCAACCAAGGAAAGTTCATAGGAACACACAGAGACTGAAGGAGCAAGAATTGGGCCTACGCAGATTTGCACCAGGTCCTCTATTATATACCATATCTTTCAGCTTAGTTATTTTATAGGACTCTTGAATTTGTCACTATTGGGTCTCTGATTTTTGCTCTGTCTCTTGGGGTCCTTTTCCTTCTCTTGATTTGTCTCATCCAATTTTGATATAATAGTTTTAGTTTTATCTTACTGTATTTTATTACAACAATACAAGACGATGCAATAGACTATTAAGATCAAAAAATAAAAATAATAAGCAGGTAACAGTCACCTGAATAAAGGTTAATAATTTATGAACATTTCTTTGATCATTCCTTGAGCTTTTCAGTGTGTTATGACACTCAAGAAAAAGTAGTTTCATTCATAATAAAATTGATTAAACATAAAAAGTCTGTAATTTCCTATTAAATATTACTATAATTATATTTGGATATAACATGCTAAAACAGCAAAATGTCACTAATGTATATCAACTCAACACAAACCTTAACATTACGATTCCTTTAATATAGCATTTTCATTGTGCTATATAGAATGTTAAATATTAATTTTACATTCTATTTATATTAAAATACATTATATTTTAGCATTATTCGTTTTCCACTCATTTTATTGCTAGATAATGAATGAGCCATTAAGTAAACATTACTTGTTATATTACTTTTCATCTCCTACTTCCCATTTCATCCCCCTCTACTTTCAGTATTATAATTTGTACTGAAATAAATGCATTCTACATGCTACATAATTTCTCATCCAAACTCATTAGTTTTAGGGTGTAGAGGTCTGGTATAAATTTCTCTCTTTGTGATAATTCCCAGAATTTAAATACCTGAAAATAAACTCCTGCCCTTCTAAAAATTATTGAAACTTAAAGATAAATCACTCTTCAGAAATTCAGAAAGCAATTGCCTACAAAATAACTCACATTTACTGAAATTATCTAAATACTTGGTATTTGGTTCATCTCAGATATTAAGGTGCTGTGGCTAGTATTATCAGTGACACATATCTTCTATCATCCTGAGTGGAAGACAGAAAGCAACCATGTGGTTTTGTTCTGGTTTCATTTTGGTTGCTGAAATAATCTATTAGGGACCAGACAAATAAACTGAATGGATCTGAAGATTTATCTTAGCATGAAAATAAGCAAGGAATTCCTAGAGGACTTGTGGCCTCTCAGTCCTCTCAGTCAGAATCCTACTGCAACGTGATGCCTTTCCAGTAGTTGTGCACAAAACACGCTGTTTAATTTTCTAGCCTGTGTGATAAGTCAGGTTTGGGGGATGATGTTGAGTCAGCCACTTCACAGACCTTGCTTTAAATCTTTCAAAACAGTCAACGGCTTTCAGTCTATAAAACAATCCTTCACTTGTACTTAACAACTTTATACAGTCTTCTACTTCATTCAGTTGCATTTATTGAGCTCTTGGTAGGTTATATTTGTTTTGTGTCTTTTTTTTTTTCTCAGTGTCTATTCATGTGTCTTGCCATTGGCACCTTCAGTGTGCGGATATGTTATAAGTCATTGTTGCTTGTATTGCCACAGAGATTGAGAATAGCACACTCCTAATATGCAGTAGAACTGCTTGGTGTTTTGTCAAACGTGAGAACTTAGCACTTGTATGAACTTTAGTTTCTTCTGGACATGTGGCAAGAATTCCATACTTTTTACTTTGTTGAAGCTGTTGCTTGCTAAACTTGAAAACATGATTTGAAAGGAAAGGTTTTTCTATTTTGTTTTTGTTTGATTGTTTTATAATTATTAACTTTACATCTCATTTCTCCTCCAGTTCTTCACCTCTGTCTCTCCCTCTTTCCCCTATCCTCATTCTCTTGCCCCTCAGGAAAGGAGAGACATCACCTAACTCCTCGCCTCTACCCCTCTACTCCCCTCACCCAAACATGTCTTAGCACATCCGATTTCATCAGGACTGTGTTTTTTCTCTTTCTCAGTGTCCTGGCAAGGCAGCCACACAAGGATGAAGTGATCGAAAGGCATGCAACAGAGACCATGTCAGAGACAGCCCCATACCCTTTCTCAGGAACCCACATGGACGCTAAGCTGCCCACTGGGTATATATGTGTAGAGAGTCTAGGTCTAGTCTGTTTCTGGTCCTTGGTTGGTACATCACTCTCCTCAATCCCCCCTAGGACCAGATAAGTTAGGACTATTGGTCTTCTTGTAGAGCTCCTGTCCCCTCAGGGTATTCTCTGCTCCCTCCTCCCTCCCTCACCATCCTACAAGCTTCTCTATACTCCTCCTCCCTATGTTTGACTGAGAATCTTGGTTTCTATTTGATCCTTTACTGAGGAAAGTGAAGGAAAGATTTTTGAGATGACATTTCATCATACATCCTCCATTGATGGTGTGTTACATTATACTCAACGTCTTGATTTCTAAAACAGCTATGAAGATGTTGGGTCTTTAGTTTTGCATATTAATGATTAAAGGCCTCAAAGCACAAGGCAAAGGAGGAAAAATTGATTTGGCCCTCTTTCAGAAGGTATAGTCAAGGGATGCTTGGGCAGTGCACCTTGGTAGCTAAAGAGAATAGAGAAAGAAGCCATATACCTCACATGAGACTGGAAACAGCCAGCAGGAGCCGAAAACGATGTTTAGCCTTAATAGGCACAGCTCTACTGACATAGCTCTCCAATAGTTTTCCATCTCCTAATGATTCCAGAACTGTCACCTCATTATCAACAGCTGAGGACCAAGCATTAACACACTACTCTGTAAAGCCCCTCCATCAAACAACCACAGTGCTTGACTAAACAATGTGCTTACTGCCACTCCGAAAAATCAGAAAGTCATTATTATTAAAGCAAATAATGATCATGAAGTAATTCATTATTCTTTCGTGGAATATTTAATCTTAGCTAAATTTCCATGATCTTACAGAACACATATTTCTCAATATGTATGTCTTAGCAGTTTTCTCATAGCTGAAATATTCCAGAACCCAATACCTAACACCCATGTGATGACTGTATACATTATTTGAATTCTTTGATATTTTTCCACAAATAATTGTATACAATTGATTGGGAGAAAATGTCACTCTTAATAACATCATCCCTTTTGTAAGAAGTCATGCTACATTTTGTCAGTGACTCAAAGATGCCAATGGATGGAAGAAACACGTGTTAAGGAGCCCATTAATAGTTTAGCTTTAAAAAAAAATACTTCTAAGTGCCAGGAGGTAGGCTAATATATTCTTTTTATTCTAGATGCTTGGTATTTTAAGTTGAATATGAAACATCCTTGAATCACAGTGGCAGATTCCAGAAGATGATTAAGCACAGCATCTATTAAAAAATGTATTCCAATTACCAAAAAAACATGCTAAATAAAAACACGCTCCTACAGTTAGAACTGAGCATTGAGTAATTTTCAACATTTTTTAGTTAATTTCTTCAGCTTTCCTTCCTGTTTTGATTTCTCCAAAATATCACAGCCTATGAAAAGCAGGGACTAAGTTAGAGTGTTCCCAGTTTCACGGAAACATTTCTTGTAAATCCTTCTCAACGTCCCAATTTTCTGGACATTTTTTTGTAAATTTCAGCCTAAGTCAGCAGTGCAGTCCATCACTCTGCTTTCATACCTGTAGTAATGACTCATAGTCAGCCTTGGTTTTCTAAATAGGCTGGACATTATCCAATGGGTTGTTACCTAACCTTCTTAGCAGCATTTATTTTGTTATACTGGACCTGAATTTGTCTTGACTTTTATGCCATTTCGTTTTGAGTTTGTTGCCTCATGTCAGATAAATTCTCTCTCTCTGGCTCTTTTGAACGCTCCAGTTTTCCCAAGACCAGAATCCTTCAATGATCCATCTAAATTATGACTTTGTTCTATGCCATTTCCCTAGGTCTTCACATAGTATAACAGTTGACACTTCTAGTTGTCAGGTCCAAAGGAAACTCCAAATCCCCAGACTCCAAAAGGCAGTCCAAATATATAGAAATGGGCTTAATCTGGACTAAAGAAATATTTCTGGCACTTAGAAAAAAAAGCCACTATTCTTCAGCAATTTGTGAAGCCAGGTCTAATCTGCCAAATTGAGTCATTTTTTTCCTTAACCCTGGTAAAAGGGCATATTACTGTCCAATTAGCATATGCCTGTAGTGTTATAAGCATATCAAAGTCCGTACTAGCTTCCAGGCTCCCTCAGTCCCTGCTCACAAGTACTTGTTATACATTTCAAAGTCCTAAGCCTTTTTCCCCTGGATCTTTCCTCTTGGCCCTTTCCTTATTCCCATCTATTCATTCTTCTTATAACCCAACTACTCTCACGATGTGTTCTCTATTCTCTAACTCCTGCTATTGTCCCTTCTCTCACAGATATCCCTGGCCATGGCTAGTCTGCTGGCCATGTTCAATATACTTCTTTCTCTCTCTGCTCTGGATTCTTTCAGATGCCTCTGAATATTTCCTTTCTCTTATAATAAAACATCCTCTTTGCTTATACCTTAGAGGATTCACATTAAAAGATTTCATTCTGTGAAAAGTGTTTGTTTTATTTTTTGTTTGTTTATATGTATATGTGTGTGTGTGTGTGTGTGTGTGTGTGTGTGTGTGTGTGGTGTACATGGGTGAAGATCCCTACTGGAAAGAGAAGACATCAAATTCCCTGGGGCAGGAGTTACAGGCAATTGTGTGCTACCTGACTTGGGTGCTAGAAGCAAACTCTGATCCTCTGGAAGGGCTGCATATGCTCTTTATATACTCTTAACTGCTAAGCTTTCTCTCCTGCCTTCTAGATCTCATTTATAAGTAAAGATACTTATGTTTGCTGTCTCCTCAGCTTCCTTTGCATGTCTTAAATTTCTACACCCAGGTTCTAAATTCAATAGTCATTAGTCAATTCTGATGCCCATCACCCTTATGTCACTCTCCAATCATTCTTTTAAAAAGTTTTCTGGAGTCTACATGCTATACATTATTCACGGTTACTCACTTTCTTGGTTTCAGCGTAATTACTACCATGTTAATATCTACACTGGACGAACTTACATCTCCCTGGACTCCCCTCCCTGGCTGCCATTTGTTCACATCCAGCTAGAGCTTTGTCTCTGTAACATTGACTTGTTAATGGGGCTAATTTGGTAAACTCTGACCCTTTTCTTTCCACAAGGCTTAATTCACACTCACATACTTTACATTGCTGCTTTTGTTTAACTCAGGGTCTTCTGTGTCTTGAATACTTTGAGTTTCCATTTTATTAGGTGGGGGATCAGTTCTGGTTTTGTACTGGTTTTTGCTTGTTTTTTATACTTATCATTGAACAAGTTACTTAGAACTTGAAAGAGATTTGTTAAATACAACAAGCAGTTATGAGCCAAGTAGCCCCACTTTGTAAGCAGAAGTACTGGTGTGAAAACAACCCCTATTTTGGGTCCATTCATAAACATGGTAACAATGATCTTTCCATATACAATACGATAAAAATCTGCTTCGTCGGTAATGCAAAGTTAGGATTTATGGAGTGATATCAAGTTACTAAGCTATTTTTGAAGATGATTCTAACATGTAAAGCAATGACATAGCTGACATAAAATGATATGTATTTTAACATTGGATTCTATGATTTGGATGTATGTCATGAGAAGATAATATGAGGAAGAATATTGTTTTGTTTGTGTGTGACCATTGCATAGATTTCAAAGTTCAGCTGGATAGAAAAAATTCCTAGCTTAGTGTTATATAAATCTGTGTTACTAATATTTAGAAGTCCAGGTATAATAAATATTTAGAGAAAGGTGAACGATGGTTATAAATTTGCTAGCTCTCTCATTTATCTACATTATTTACATATGTAAGTTGAAATGTCTGTGCTGCTCATTATGAAGCGTAATAAAAAGACAGAAAAGTTGGAGCACAAGAAAATGCTAGGTCCAATATGCCCCTCAACCCCTAAAAAGACAGTCTGACATCAGCTCCAGCTATACTCTTAGAAAGATTACTAGCAGATGAAAAAAACCTTACACTCAGCATTCTTCATAAGCTTTTGAAGTAGGTTTCTGTCAGAAAGAGCTACTACCGACCTTATTTCTCCCCATAAATATGGGACATCTAGTTTGTGAATAGCACATACCTATAATACATATCAAAATCTAGGAACATTCTAGCCCAAAAATCTTCCTCCCCTAACACCACCCTAAATTTCAGACTGCTCTGGCTTATTTAAGTAGCTCCCCCATTGTTAACTACTTTCTTAAAAGCTTGCTTTTCATATTTCCTCTCTTTTATCCAAGGGACAGTTATGACAGCTTTGAATTTCCCAACAGAAAATTTTCTCTCCATCCATGGAGTGGCTTAGTTCAGTGGTTTCGGTGCCCCTTCACTTACAGAAAAGGAAAAGAAGCCCCAGACCCAGGCACCCACGTGAAGCCTCTCACCTCAAGTAAAGTTCTCCTGACAACTTGCAAGGCCCTTCTCCATACCCATCAATAAAACCTGCTATTTTCTGAGACTGTCACCCATTTTCTGGGAAGGACATGTACAAAATTCCTTGTGCAATCCTTGTGGCTGCTGGTGTTACTTCATTAGATGACAGTTTCATGCAGTGTATCTCTGGGGCTGCCTCTCTTATCTCCTTCCGCAAGAGGGGGAGGAACAGTTTATTAGTAACTGTTTTGTTTTTACTTTTTAAGTTATAATTTAGCTATGTTTATCCCTTCCTCTTCCTTTTCTCCCTCCAATCTCTTTCAAATCAATGTGCCTTTTTCCCATTAAGTACTCTTGTATGCATATATATTCATGATACATATTTCTAAATATAACCAGCTCAATCTATATTAGGTTACTTGTATGTATGCCTTCATGGCTGAATATTTGACACTTGGGCACCCAAGTATTATGTTCTTCCTTGGGGAGTACCACTTGTCTGCTCTCATCTTTTCTCAGTTGCCTATAATTGTTCTTGTAGGGTCGAGGCCTAATGAATGTGTTTGTTGGTGCCATCATTGAACAACGTGCAAATGATTTAAGAGACTCCCAAACCATAAAGCCTGTTGCTGTTGACCTCGGTTAACCTCCTCCCGCACCCAGATGACAGTTAGAACCCTATTGCTGAAGGCACTATGAACTTTAGAAAAAGGTCCAAGAGATCCCGGAGCAGGAATTGACCTGACATGCCCCTCCCTGGGGGCTACCTTTCAGAGTACCATAAGGCGCCTGGTAAGCTTCCGAAGAAGGGAGGCAACCAACAGCGCTCCCCATCTATGTTGCCTGGGAACCGCATGAATGACCAGCATGGGACAATAGCCTGAGAGGGGCAGCAGTGGTACACATATTTGGCCATAAGCACTGCTCTCTAATCATACTTGAGAACCACTCAAAATGCCTGCTCCTAGACGTACAGCTAATTACTAAGTGCTAGAAAAATCATAGTTATTGGAATAGACTCTACAACCCCTAATTTACTAAATCAACATCATTCCTAACAACGATCTATAAATATTTATCACTAAACTCACTGATAAATGTAGTCTTCACCCCTCATTAAGGAAAACTTCGCTTTGCAACAGACATAGGCCACTACAGTAAAACACAACCAATGTAAAGTTATACACTCCAGTCCCAATGTATACATCCACAAAACACTCCCACATCTAAGGCTCTGAACATTGAAGAAGAGGAAACAGAAAGATTTTAAGAGCCAGATGATTAGGGACTTTGCTGTAAGATTGTATGTCTTAGTATCATCCAAATTTATACCCCTTATTATCTCAACAACATGAAATGAGACCTTTTGATATATAATTTGAGAGTCGCCCAAGGTTGTGTATGACTAATGCTAAGACAACTAATCGCTCATTCTCTTGAGGAAGTGCCTTTATTCTCTGCTTCAATGCGCAAACCTTCACTTGGGTGTGCCTTTCTTTATCCTGATTGCCTCTTTCTTTAACTTTCATGGTGAAGCTGATATTAAAATGTTCTCTATTAAAATGTCTGCCTCTGATTTGTTATAGCAGCTAGTCATGAAATTCCTTTATGAGCAGAGCTACAAATTCCAGTTTGGTTTGAGCTGAGGTCCCTCAAAACTTAGGATGGAGGACATGCTCATGCTCATGGGGAAAGCACTGTGGAAAGCACTCTGTCCCTTCATGCTCACAACTAGAACAAAAATATAGGTGTTTTTTTTTTTTTTATTAAATAAATGTAATTTTCAAACTCTGGTGACTGTCCATTATCAGTTCATCTTGTCTTCTAAAACTTTTTACCTGAAACCTGCCTTAGCCTATAATTTGACATTTGGAAGTTACATTACAGTATCATATGGGTTTTTAACTCATAGTAAAATACTGTTTTCCCCATTTTTAGTAATTTTTCTAAGGCATTGTTCACAATTTTTAGATATAGGTTCCAATAAATTCTGGATCACTTGAACAGATAAACTTTTAAGTTAAGTCTGCATGTACTTTTAATAAGATTCATAGGTAAGGCCACTAGTAGGAGAATTAAAAGTAAATGGTGGTCATACTAATTCATGATGTCCAGCAAAGTGTTGTTACTGAGACTCTTCTAAAAATGCAGAACCCTGACAATGCAGCCACTTCTGATGAGAACTGATAGACTAAGAACAGAAAGAAGGAGAGGAGAACCTCCCCTATCAGTGGACTTGGGGAGGGGCATACATGCAGAAAGGGGGGGAGGGTAGGACCGGGAGGGGAGGAGAGAGGGGCTTATGGGGGGATACAAAATGAATAAAGTGTAATTAATAAAAGTTAAAAAAAGAAATCCTTTTAAATGTCAAAATTAAAAAAAATGCAAATAAAGTTTAATTATTTTGTGATTGAATTGAGTGCCTTTCCTGTCGTAGAATTCATCATCACACGCAGATATTCTTGTGAGCCAATGAGCAGCCAGTGTGCATGCTGACTATCATGATAATCAGGAGAAAAAGAACAAAGCAAAATTAATATGTGCTGGTTGGGAAAGTTTAACGATGTCATTCCTGGGGTTTGACAGTAATTTTATTTAAAGGTTTTTATAAATAACCTAAAGGTGGGTGTACACACTGAACTTTCCACATTATTCTAAGCACTGGAATGCTGAGTCAGTGGGAGTGAAGTACTGTGGGGTAAGAAATGGCAGCAGAGCTGGAATGTGGGTTAGGGTAAAGAGAGACATTAAAGGCTTATTCTAGACCCAGTATAATAGACTACGCAGTACCATTTATGATATAATGGTCTAAGAATTACAGTATGCCCTTTCACTCGAAATGAAAGCACCCATTGGGTCTCTCTCTCTCTCTCTCACTATCTCCATGTCAGTGTAAAATTAAATTAATTTTTACAAAATATGTTTTCTCTCCCATGACAATCACATCATTATTCAAAACAGCCAAGATATAGAATTAACTAAAACGAATGGATAAAGAAGTAATATATCTATATGTGGTGGGAAATTACCCACTTTTATTAAGAAAGAAATCATGCACTTTGTGGTATGTTGAATAATATGTAAAGAAAATAAGTGATACATGGAAACAGAAATAGTACATACACTATCTCATTTATGAAACCTAAAATATAGGACTCATATTAAGTAGAAGAAGAAACAAATAAGGGCAGTTTGATGAAGGAGGGCACTAATAAAAATTTATTTAAATATGAGAATTGGGTTGAATTATATTGTATAGCAACACATAGTCATATTCTACATAGTAATATTTATATTGGCAGACCGTGAGCCTGACATTCATCTAGTAAGATTACATCACCCAGATAATAGGGAGGAAGCTTTCAGGTGATTAGCAGCTTTAAATATCCATGTCGTATAATTCAAGTATGTCATAAGTTCTGCAATAGGGTCTAACCCTCATGTTCCGGAGGGTAACCAGAAACTGGTTCACCCAGCTCTGAACAGTGGGAGATACAATAATCATGGCCTGAACGTCATGCCCACTAGTGCACCAGTTTATGGAGGTTATGGTGTTAACCAATCACTTTCTAATTGCACTTAATATCTGCTCTATAAAATGAAACCCAGACTACTATCATTTACTGGGGTTGGGAGCTACTTAGTAGAAAGACGTTGGCCCTAGGTGAGAACCTAGTACTGTTGTTACTCTCCTAATGAGATTACTATTAAACTGACTACAAAAATCCTTGATCTAGCTGTGTGAATAGCGCTTCGGCTCATCAACAACATTTTTCAGAATTGGAAGTCGTGGCTTAGTTTGTACATGAATAGCATGCTAGGAGACGACAGACTATATATAGTGAGATTGTAAAACCAGATGTTTGGGGGAAATCAGATAACATGTTAAACAACAACTAAACTTGCTTTGATCATTTGTGAGATTTTGAGTTTGTTGCAAAATCAAATCTTCTGAAATTTAAAAGAATAGTGGTACTTTGATATGTTAACTTGGGCTTATTGAACAATTTATTGATGTTAGGCATTTTCCCTCACTTTTGTTTAGCCACATCAGGGCACTCTAGCACTATAACACAATAAATAAACTTTTCTCCCAGAAAAGAATTTTTTGCTTTTTTTTTTTTTTTTTAAACAGGGTTTCTCTGTGCTGTCCAGGCTGCTCTGAGTTCACTTTGTAGACCAGGCTAACCTCAAATTCACAGAGATACAACTGCCTCTGGGATTAAAAGTGTGTGCCACAATGCCCAGCATTTTTGGCTGAGATAGGGAAGTACTGCAGAAAAACAAAGATGAATTCTGTTGATTCAGAGCTATGCTTTACTATTTTACATTTCCACTCTGAGCTTTCTCTAAAAGAGAAAAATGGAATCTTCAGAAAAGTACAATATCAGAGGATTTCCAACGCAGCTTTCCTGTACCTGCAAGGGCACCAGGGTTCTAGGATCCTCAAATAGTGATGCTGTCACAACAATGCACAACATTGTCCAAGACAACATTGACCTTTATTGGTAGTTTTATACCATGAGACTATATTTGTGAGTTTCCCATTGTGTCAAAATGATTAAAGAATTATGAAAAAGATATTAAGAAATTCATAGACCTGCACGGATCATAAAGATGGATGGAGATCTGGTCAGAGCCTAGACGGAAAAAGAACATCTGCAAAATGCTTCCGTGCCACAGCTACTGATAACGAGAACCAGAGGAATAAAATGTTAACAAAAACGACAGTGGCCACCAAGAGCTTTCAGTAGGTTTTTGATCTGATTCCAGAAGTTGCATGCAATACTGAAAACAAAGAAGCAAGAATGTCAGCGAGATAGTTAGTTAATGTGACAGTTTATGTACAAATTGACTTTCTTTTCAGTTCTGAAAAACAGAGCACAGTCAGAAATGAAGTAAGGTTTTTGGAAAACACATTTTACAAGCTTACAATCTTCATTAATATCTATAAAAAATTAATATAGCTGCTATAATGTATTAGATATTTGCTCTCCAGTTTAGAGGTTCAGACCAGGATAAAAAGGGAATAATTTGTAAACTAACAACAACAACAACAACAACAACAACAATAATAATAATAATAATAATAATAATAATAATAATAATATTTTTCTGATAGCAGTTTTATAGCTATGAAACCATCAAAGAATTCGTACTCTCAAAGTAAGGTACAGTGACATGCCCAGGTGAAACACCGCAATAGGTGGAAGACTTGGGAATTAAACCCAGATATATGCACGCCAGTACAAACTAACGCTGGAGAACAAAGCCTGTATTCACGGCCGAGATGATGAAGACCGCGGCAATGCACATGGAGTTACTTCTTGTTCTGACGGGGTTCCCCGAGCTTTGTAGTGTGCTTAGCTGCATGCCTTGTCTTTACCAACTTGTACTTAGCAGAAGCCTGGTTCTCACTTATGACAACAGAAAAGACCAAGTGGTCCCTAGGAGGAGCGGAAAAAGTGCCTAAGAACCACTGTGATGCCCTTAATGTGTCTGGAAGGACACTTGTGTTTTATTTATTTATTCTTTTCCTTTACCATCTTTCTTCTTTTGTTGTGTTTTGTTTTGCTTTTTGAGATTTCTGTTGATAGCATAATTGATTTGGAAGAATAGTATCCCAGTAAGTTGAATACTAGAGGAGACAAAATAAGAACAATTTGTGAAAAGAAATTATGCCATAAACCATGTTTTCAAGCTTCTTACTCAATGATTCCCTAATCAAATTGCTTTGTTGCTGAAAATTATTAGTTGAACTACCTTATCTATATACCTAAATAAAGATCATTATGCCTGTTTTATGAAATCATTATGTACATAATATATAATTTAATTGCAAAGATAATTACATGTAATATAATTCCAATAATAAATTAAACAATAAATATAAAACTTCTTTAACCGAAAATCTGGGAGAACAAGGCTATATACACCAGGACTGTAATTCTAATGTAAAAGACGTTGGAGATCAACAATGAAAAGGAAGAGGTACTTGATTCGTGCCTTTTCTCTTTTTCTTTTGCTTTCTCCGTATGTGCATCTGTCCTTAAATGGTTTTCACTCTTCAGGTGGAAAGGCATGACTAGGAGACATGTTAACAATTTGAAATAAGAAGGAATAAAAGCATTGAAATTATTGAATTATACTTTTAAGAAAACATAATACATATTTTCAGGGGCTATTATAAGAAAAAATTGCTTGGATTAGTACTTAAAGACTCAAATATTTATGAATAAAATCAAATAGGTTGCAATATGGTGGGGTTAAATTACTGGCCATAGAAAGTGCCATGCATCCTGTCAATACCACATGAATTAAGGCTGAAACCCTACAACAATAAATTATCTCTTTGAATATTAATATTAAGTTTGTTGCATAGACAAGCCATTTCAGCCACAATAATTGTTTATCTATAAAAATATTGCTTAGGACCATATATACTTACAATTAATTTTATGCCAGAAAAATAAAATTAAAAGACATTGTACAATGCAGGAAAAATAAATTTAGCAACCATGAAAGAAGGATTTATTTATTATACAATGGATTACTTCCAGACATGATACCATAGAAATACAGTATAAGATTATGGGAAAGTTAAAAAACTGAAAGGTCATGATACTTAGTCTTTCAGTAATAATCTGTAAAAAGGGAATTAAAGGTGTTAGCCTTCAACTTCATCACAACTTATTCTCTGTTACTGGTTTTTATATATTTAGCATGATATACTCTTATTTATTATGTGTAATAAAAGTAATATTTTTGCATAACATAAAGTGATTCACTGTCTCTAAACTCTTACCAAGTGCTAAGGAGATAAATTTAGTCCAGTTGACTCTCTTTTCACTACACCTATATCAAAGTGTGTTTTAAATAGCCAACAACTCATACTATGTATATCAAATTAACATGGGTGTGTTGGCACACATCGGCACTTGGGAGTTGGAAGCAAGCAGATAAGATATTTAGTATTATTCCTGAATACAGAGCAAGTCTGGGGCCAGACTATAATACATGAGACTTTCTATCAAAACACCAGAAAAAAAGTTAAAACTTGCAAAGTTAAATATTAACATGCATAAATGATCTATAATAATGACTTCCATATGTCTGGTTTGTAGGCTGTGGAAGAAAATTATGATTATTTCTCTTGACACTAATCTGATTATAAAGAGACAAAAGTATAATAAATTTACTAAGAGAATCCCTTTTAATTTCAATAATACAGGCCTGTTACATTTCCAGCTGGCTGAAGGTATGATTTCTACAAATTTTAGATCAAGCAAAAATGTTGGGTCTAGGGAGACGGTTCAGTGAGAAGAGTACGTGTAGTGAAAGCACTGAGGACAGTCTGGATCCCCAGAACACATGCAAATGCATAGGGGTCAATGACATGTGTCTGCTATCCCAACAGACCTCCCGAAAGATGGTGCCAGCACGATCCCTGAAAGCTGATGGCTCAGTGAGCCTGGCACACGAGACTGCAGACAACCACAGGTCCCGTGAGTGAAAGAAGTCTGAAGGCAAGTGTCCACACCAGAGGTTTTATAGCAGGACTCACACACATGAACAAGCACAGACACAGATGTTCATGTATCTCACACACAAGATAAAATTGTTTAGTGTTTTTTAAACCTCAGCAGTGCTATTTTTTTGCATAAACATTAAGGCCATTAAAGCAGCCACTCTGAGCAGCAGGCATGAGAAACTATAAATGTATTTCTCCTTTCATGAGACCTCTGTGTTATACAGAATCAGCTCTCTAAGCAACTCTACTTGTCGACTCACAAACAAACAAGGAAATTGCATTATCTCAAGCCCACTGACTCTTTAAACACAGCTTTAGTGATCACACTCCACATTTGAGGTTAAGTACATTAAAAACTATAACCAGATCATCTGGAAGAAACTGGGGCATAACCTTTCCTTACTAAAAAATGGAAAAGCCCTGAATTTGAAAAGGTACATATCTACCTCTGGAAATGACGGAGCTCTCTACATGCATGTAAAGCAGCGTTATGGCTCCTGCAAAGTCGACAAAGTAATCAAAGGAAACGTAAAATGTGCATAGGAGGCAGGGGAGATGGCCCAGCAATTCAGAGCACTTGCTGTTCTTCCAGAGGACTCAGATTTGGTTCCCAGCCTCCACAGGGGGCCTCACGGGATATGGTGATCGCCGGCCTCTGTAGGTTCCTGTGTGCACATGGTGCACATCAGCTCACACACGTGCACACACACACACACACACACACACACACACACACACACACGAAAATAACAGAACAATGTTTTAAAAGTACATTGCAGATGTTAATTGAATAATTTCGGATAGAAAATATAATGCAGAGTACTTAATGAGCATAGATTAGATTGCTTTGTTTTTCTCTAAACCAATTAAAATTGTATCTGTTGCATTTTATTTTCCCTGAATAAATAATAAAATGAACCCTTATTTACCCAGAATTAGTAATGTTCATTTTACAGCTTGGTTTTATCTAACTGAAAGGGAAAAATTTGTAGGGGCGATTGTATGTGCGTAAACTATTAGTGGAAGGTACCTCAGTGTCTATTTTCTCTACTGAAAGCAAGGTTACTCACAATATTTTGTCTTGCAACCTATGTGTCCATAATTGTATATGTATACAGTTGAGCACATCCTGTACTCAATTTATTCTAAAAATATTTCAGAACTAAAGTTAACTATACAAGTAGTAATAATTTTACATACAATAGAGTGATTTGATATCATTTTAAATGGAAAAATGGAAGTTATTCACATTAAAATACAAAATAGCTGAATTTCTTTAAATTAATGACAGGTCACATAATTATATTAGTTTATAAAATATAATTTATGATGTATGCAAAATATGTACAAATTATATTTCTAAACAGTGAGAAGAATAAAATATGTATTCTAGTAGAGTGATAAATCAGATTATAGAGCTGAGTAGAGCTATGAAAATTAGCCCTGATACTGAATACAGATGACAGAAATTGATACATTACCAGAAGGGATTTTAAACTTGGGTTTTGTTCTTTTAGCTATAACAATGTGTTTCAAGTAGGTAGCAACAAAAAAAAAAAATGAGTTTTTCACTTTTGATAATAATAGAAAAATAAGAATTAAGGAGGTATGTGAGAAAATTATAGTTACTAGTACAGCTGCAATTTTAACATAAATCACCCAGAGAAGCTTTTGACTATAAAGTACTTCATTAGGGTAATCAAGAAACTCATGGTGTGTGTGTGTGTGTATGTATGCATGCAAACTTGTAGGTCAGGGACTGATCTCCGTGTTGGCCCTTGTCTTCTTCTACATTGTTTTGAGACTGTCATTCCACCCTGTGTGTGCCAGGCTTGCTGGCCATGGGTCATCCAGGGATTATTTTGTCTCTAACTCTCATCTTACTTTAAGGCCCCTACAATTATCAGTGCTCACCTTATTGCCTGCTTTATGTCGTCTTTGGGGATTTAAGCTCAGGAGGTCTTCACACACAGCAAGTAATTTCCCCACTGACCCTTTTCCCTTTAACCCGGAAGCAAGGAACTCATACTCAAGGAATTGTTGTTGCTAGCATGGATCCAGACTTAACAATCTCTAAAGCTGGAAACAACAGAGGCCCAGAGTTGTACACAGCAATAGAACTAGACGTTAGTGACCGAAGTATTCAAAACCTGTCATCAGTCATGAATGAAGATGTATCCTGTAAATTACTCCAAATGAGAGTAATGCAGAGCTGCCCCCACAGGGTCTGGGGCAGTATGGGTGTTGAGATTGGTGTTTGGGCTCTCCTTGCAATGCAGCCTGATGTAATGTTTTGTTAAAAAATACTCCCTGTTTAGGCTAATATTCTATGACAGGAGACATAGAAGAAAACTTTTGAGAGCAGATTCAAAATACTGTAAATATTAAATGAGATCATTCACACTTAGAGCGCTCAGCAGCACTATACGGAGCCGTTTTTATGGATAAGTGCAGATGCTATTTTTCTTCCTATCTTCTTTTTTTTCTTAGTTTTATGGTTTAAAATAAATTTAAGTGTGATTAATTTAAGTCATATATGAACATGAGCATGGATTTAAAGTGTGTTTTTATTTTAATAACTAAAACTGAACATATTTACTTGGTACTATAACTTTAAAAACAATTATGCCTGAGCTAAATATCAGTAGAAATTTTCTCTTAATTAATCTTTGAATGAAGTGCCATAATAGGCCATCTAAACCAGGCTATATGTAGAAGTAAAAATTTGTACATTAATAAATACCTATTTTCTTGAATAAGTGGTAAGAAGATTATAGCTAGCATTGATACATAATTAAATTCTAAGTTATTGCTATTTTCTTTCACATGATTTATTTCCTTAATCCAAGGAGCAGAAAGTATAAGACAATGCGTTATTATTTCGTAGGGAAAGCAATTGATGCAGGGACAACTTGAATTTGATTGGTTGAGTGACTGACTGAATGATGGTAGTAACGGGAATCATACTAAGGCTTGGAGCACGCTGGGCGATTATTCCACCTCTGTTCTATGTTTGCATTCCCTCCTTTTATAGTAAAAATAAAAACGAGTTGCCCAGAGAGGCCCTGAGCTCACTCTGTGGCTCAGACACCCTTCACAACTGTGACCCTCTGTAGCCTACTAAGCGTCGGGGTGACAGAACTACTGAGCACTCATCCCAGTTCACTAAGGGTTGTTCTCACTGCTGTAACAAGATCAAAGCGGTCCAACCAGCCGCCACAACGATTGTGTTCAAAGCAATACTGCTTATCTGACTGTGGAAATGGGTATCTGCCCTGGGCAATAATAAATGCTATTCAACATTGAAGCTATGAAATAATGCTGGATTCATGAAGACCCTGTAGGTGAAACTTAATATTCTTCCAACAGAGTAAACTAGGGGTGAAATGGAATATTCTTTACATGGGGTAAAGAAAAATCTGAAGCTTGTATGAGAAATAACAAGATTTGAGGGTGCAGTCTTCTTGAGACAAAACCAACCCAGAAAGGCAAATTTTCAGCTCTGATACAATGTGTGGCCAAGCCTCAGGACCCGAGTTTAGTCCTCATAGAGACGACTGACTCAAGTTGTGTTCCGACTTCCACATGTGTTTCATGTCACTTGACTGCTGTGGAGCATGCATTGTCCTGCACACACACCCCAAAAAATAGCAACATAAAAATGCTTGAAAAATTATAGTACAACAATAAATTAAATGTTTGCTTTGAAAATACATTTTTACTGGACATTTGTTTTTCAGAATGTGAATGTCATAAGGGAAACTTAGCAGGTTTCACCCTTTATGTTTCCAAATAAGAACTAGTTCAGTGATTAGGAATTAATTGTTACAGAGTTGAATCTTATAAAACAAACTCAAATACAATTTATTTTTTATAGCTGTGGTGCACAATAAGGCTCATTTTTTTTAAAAAAAAATAAACACTACTTGATGTTCTCAAATTCACTATAGATGAGTATGACCTAGAAAATTTTGATGCCTGTAGAAAATTTTTAATCTTACTTCTTCAGCCAAGGTATTTGAGGCTGAAGGGATGTGGGTGATATTTGATGGGGCACTCTGATTGATCATTTCATGTATAAATTAAGAAATGCCGCCCCAGCCAGGTGGTAATCCCAGCACTTGGGAGGCAGAGGCAGAGGCAGAGGGAGGAGGATCTCTGTAAGTTTGGGTTCAGCCTGGTCTAGGAGTAAGTTCTAGGACAGCTAGAGCTACACAGATAAACCCTGTCTCAAAAAAAACAAAACAAAAACAAAAACAAAAAACCCAAACAAACAAAAAATAAATTCTTTTCCTATTTCAATGAAAAGGGATTATGGTTGTACACATTGACACCATTTATATGATTTCAAAATCATTTACATCCTAACTAAATCAAAAATTGACAAAGAAACTAACATTTTTTGAGCTGGGCTAGAGAAATAAGTCAGTGATTAAAAGCTTCTCTCCTCCAGGACTACTCAGCAGAGTCTGAAATCTCTCTGTAATTTAAATCTCTGGGATGTAACGTCCTCTTCTGGCCTCCTGAAGGCACTGCACACAAGCACATGGCACACATAAAGTAAAGTAGAAACCAAATAACACACACACACACACACACACACACACACACACACACACACACATACACCTGACTTTATTAATATATTTTTATACTTGGATATATTTCTGAAAATCTAAATATTTTCTATAACCCTCTATTAACTTGAAGAAAACTTGCTAAAATTTATTTAAATTCTTATCATTAAAATCTATATGTACACACTGAACACCACACTGGAATAGGTGGAAGAAAAAGAGTGTTTTGGTTAGATTTTTTTTCGATGATCTATTGAACTGTATCTGATGCATAGAATTGCAAGTGGTTTCTCATGGCAGCTCATAAACAGTTGTTGAACCATTACAAGAGGCAAATTGTGTAATACTGTGAGCTTACTAGGTTACAGAAACCGTGTTTTGCTCTCAGTATGTTCGCTCATTCAAAGTTTACAATGCCCATTTTGTTTTTTGTTCTATATGAAAAAAGTAAGTTCACATGTCCGATTTTTCTTCATTCATTTTACATGCGTGTTTCTCAGCTCATTCTTTGCATAGAGATATTAAACTTGTTAGGTTTGGGCAGTAAGAAAATGGCCACAAGAATAAATATTTTCTCAGAAACAATTGCATACATCACACAACACTGTTTATATTTCTTTCAGCATATCTTTAAAGATATTTATTTATTATTCATGTTATGGATAAGTGCTCTATCTGCATATACGCCTGCATGCTAGAAGAGAGCATCGGATCACATTATAGACGGTTGTGAGCCACCATGTGGTTGCTGGGAATTGAAGTCAGGACCCCTGCAAGTGCAGACAGTGCTCCTAACCTCTGAGCAGTCTCTCCAGCACCCTCAGCATATCTTTAAAACATACTTTTTCCACTTCTTATATTTGTCACCAACAAATGGACAAGGAGCAGTCTCCCTTGTTTGAGTAACTAGAGGTTTGTTTCTCAGTGGTGTGGACGCACGTTAGGTAGCCAATAACCCACAGGAGGGCCATCAGAAACACGTGACTGTGATCATTGTCTCCAAATCCGACCTTACATCATGTGACAAGCACAAGAGTGCAATTGTGGGAAATGTGCAAACAGCAGTCATAGTGTTGAAGCAGGTGATTTAATGAAGGAGTCAAAGAAAATAGTAGAGGAGTTTCTTCAGAAATTCTTGGACCAGGGTTCTGAGTCAGTTGGTAGAGTGCTCACTTAGCAAAGTCATGGATTCCATGCCTAGCACTTCATAAACCAGATATGCTAGCACGTGTTTATAATCCCAGTACTCAGCAAGTGAATCCAGGGGGACAGAAGTTCAAGGTTATCCTTGACTGCATAGTAAACTTTAAGCCAGTTGGATACGTGAAATAGTGTTTAATATGCATTTTTATATTATACATAGTGTTATATGTAATAAAGCTAATAAAGTATCTGACACATATTTTGTATCAAAAAGTGTCCATGATATCCTATAGAGCAATATGGAAAAACTTGAAGACAGAGGACTCTTGTAGAAATGACAACTGTGTTAAATACAAAGAGGTTTTAGAATTACACTGACCAATTTAAAATTTTGTTTTTCCAATAGCAATTTCATTAAACAGTTAATCTAGATACATTATTTGAGTAGGACCCTCTGGAGAGAAAGCATGATTCTGTGTTCCTGTCAGCAGCTTGTTTCCTATTCAAGTTTATAAAACAACATCAAATCTTCCTATTGATTGTATTTCAGATTTCCTAAAAAGAGCAGAACTGTCAGAGCATGTGTTGGGTCAGAGTCTGAGAGCACATATTGTTCTTTCATAGGACCTGAGTTTTGTTCTCAGCACCCGTGGCAAGTGGCTTAACAGCAGTTGGTACAACAACCTTCTCTGGGCTCCAGGAGCACATTCACTCATGTGTACATAAGCTACACACAGACACATAATTAGAAGTAAAGGAATTACTTTTAAACAAATGATGTGATCAACATGAAATTCTTCTGGAGTTGTCTGGAGTATAGAATGGGCTCCCTGGGCACATACAATCTAATTATTTGATTATTACTATTTGCTGAATGAACATTATGATGAAGGGCTGTGTCAGGGGAGCTGGCCCAATACTAAGAGAGTTTCTGAATAAAACAACGTAGCACATGGAAGGAGAAAATACAAACTTTGTAAAGTGGATGGATAAAGTTGTTAAGAACAAGTCCAGTCAAGGTTTACAGCCTGTACTGTTCTTTTATTCTAAGAAAGGAATCACAGAGGGAGGGTGACAAAGCATTTATCAAGTGAGCGTAGACACGGTATTTCTTCCACTGATGAGTCCTATGGACTGGAAGGCTTCCAGACCAGCAATAGATGCATTAACTAGATCCTGTGGTTGTGGGTATTCAAAGGAAAGAAATGCTGTTATGTGGGACGAGTTAGAACACTTAGGTTGCAATAAAACTTTTTTATTATTATGTTTGCACACCCGGAAAATACCAATGAGTAGGTAAATAGTATATCTTCCTTAAAGTTGCTATTGTTAATAAAATTTTAGTCAGTAAATTAACATTTACTGACACTCAGTAAATATTAATATTTCAGTGCTATTATATTTACAATATAGTAGCAATCCTTAGCTCAGTGAGAGACTGGGATTCTAACATATATAGCCAGTGAAGCTTTCTTGTGACACATAAAGTGTGTTACAAACAAATTTCAAAGCTACATCGTTTCATAGGACTTTATAGAAAATTGAATAGTTTTCCTAACATGCACATATTTTAGGAATGCATCACGTGTGTAAATAATGCTTGTCAGTGAAGACAATGCAGACAGTCCTGATAGGGTAGGGTTAGAGGGAAGGGGAGGAGGACCTCCCCTATCAGTGGACTGAGGAAGGAGCATGGGAGGAGATGAGAGAGGGAGGGTGGGGTTGGGAGGAGATGAGGGAGAGGGCTACAGGTGGGATACAAAGTGAATAAATTGCAATTAATAAAAATATATAATTTTTTAAAACGTCAGCACACACACACACACACACACACACACACACACAAATCCTCAATCACCAATTTTAATGCAACTCTTAGATTAAAGCCTAAAAAGAAAAAAGAAAGAAAAAAATGAAAAAGACAAAACAAGGCTTGAGGAAAGACATTAAGTCAAAAGTCCATTTTAGCTATACCATGAGCGCTTTGTTAAAATGCCTTAAATTCAGTGAAGAGAGATGTAATTGTATTAGCAGGAAAAACAAGCTCAAATGCACTGTGTGCTAAGTGATTTGGCTACTAAGGAGGATTCAAAGAAAATCAGAAAGACAAGAGCTGAGGGATGATATGTCACAGTTTATAGCAGAGTGGAAAACTCAGAGGAAAGTGTACAGCCAGAGACTGCAATCTAGGCAATCATTTGCTTTACTCTAATGCTGTAAATCCAGCTCATATAGGAGAATCACTCTAGGCAGCAAATATCTGCTTTATTAAATGTTATCTTCGATATTAGATACAGTAAGCACAGCAAAATTCAGAGACTATTCTGAAGATAGTAGTGAATAACTACAGTTATTTTCCTTTAAAAGTTCACCCCGTTTCTCCAACAGTCATGTCATCAGGCGCATATCTGTAAACAGTAAGCACCCTGTATGGCAGGTGTGTCTCTTGGACGCCCATCAACGAAGCTATTGAACTAAAAGTCACCAGGAGGCCATTTCTTCAACAAATGTAACCTTTACTTTTCTGCAAAAATATGTGTTTTCAGAAGTTAGTCTTTTCACCATGGTTACATTATCACTTATTCTTAAGACCACTTGATGTTTCCCTGACATTTTCTTGGCTGAACATTAGCAACAGTAAACATTAAACATGTGATGAGGTGTACCACACAAGGATGGCATTGCGTTTCCAAATTTACCACAATAACTAGGCATCCTAGTTTTTAAAACACAAAATAAGAAATTCAGATTTTACAATTGAAAGAATATTTTAATATCAATTTTAGCCTACATAATAAACACTAAAATCATAGTGTCTGTTGAATTCAGGTTCCTTCACTGTGTTACTTCTGCCAGGAGCTTTGTTCCTACTGAAAAAAAAATGCCATAAAAAAGATCATCTTCAACACCTTCATTTTTTTTCTGAAACCTTACTGCAAATTAGATGCAGTAAGAATTTGCCTGCATCTTCTATTGCTCCTTCTTCCCTCTGTCTTTTTCCATCTCTTTCTTTTGCATTCATACATGCACAGTAATGGCTGTGTGTAAATTGGTGGTTGGAAAATGGATTTGACAGGTAACTTATGTGCTTTATGTATCTTAACTGTTGGGATATCCTATGTGCTTACTCTAGTGAGTGATCCTCGAGCATTTTTATAAGGCGAAATTAACTATGGTCAAGAACCAGGAAGCTAACTCTTTCCTGCAGGTTTAGATCCTATCTTGCTTGCTCAATATCTATTCAGTGAAAATAGACTATTGCGGTCTGTTTATGTCTCAGCTTTCTTATTTTGAAATGAGTGTCAAAGTAATATTATTGAAGTATGGTATGAGAATTACATGAATCAAACCTAGCAATGCACTCATACTTGATATATACTCTCCAAGGCAAGGCTCCCTCACCAGGCCACAGGGGAGGAGGACACATTCAGTTCTGATTCAGCTTAATGAACTGAGGGATTGGGGCTTCCTTATCTGAGAAACAGGAAAAGGGGGATGGAGGAAGAGTGAGAGAGGGTGGGATGGGGAGGAGAGAATGGAGGGGGCTATGATTTATGATTGGGATATAAAGGGGATAAATAAATAAATTTTTAAAAGAAAACATGATATCTAGAGATAGTCTTTTTAATTTATTTGTCTCTGGAAAATTATTTTCTTACCTTTAAAAATATTTTCTGCTCAGTCTTTAGATCACTTTGGAGTCCACATGTGATCCTGGTTCAGTTTTTGTATTAACATTTGGAATTGATATAGTTTTTATCCAATTCTTTGGGCATAGTATTCCCATCTTATGATCTGTCTATCATGCTTATGATCCATATATAACCAATCTGTCTACCATGTATCTATCTGCCATCTGTCTCTCATTTATCTGTTTGTCTATCTTCTATTTATACATCTATCATCTATATATCTATTATGTATCAATGTTGATATTAAAATAATTATATGTTCAGTTTGGATGGATGGTTCACCAGTTAAGAGCACTGGATGTTCTTGCAGAGAACCTGCTTTTGGTTCCCAGAACTTGCTCAGAGGCTCATAACTGCCTGCAAAATCCAGTGAAATTTTTTTCCTGAAAAAAATTTCAGGAAATCCAGTGGCCATCTTCTGGCCTCTCTGGTTTTAGCCATCCGAATGGTATACATACTTACATGTAGGTGAACCCTATAACAGAATAAATAAAAGTTTAAAGTATGTGAATATTTGTGGGAGAAGATTCATTCCTGTCATCAGGTTTTTAATATTTACATAAAACTCTAAATGTAATGCATTTTACATGTTTTCAAAATGCAAAAATGTTTCCGGGAAATTAATTAGTGTGTTTATCAATAATTCATTGATATCATAGAGAAATAACTATATTTTCTTATGTATAGATGTGCCATTGAAAATACTAAAGGAATACAGAAACCAAACTGATACCTAGTTGAATAAAACCATACAGAAGGCCCTTGAAACAAAATATCGTTTAGCCACATTCACCCACATTCTGTGTGATTTTCTTCACTTTCCTTCTACTTCATAGGAAGCTCTAGGATTCAAACAATCATTCTGATATTCACCCTTAATCATCAAGCCTGTGTACAATGACACAATAGCCAGGCAACGTGAATACAACTGTGCTGTTCTGGGTCATGTATTTGTGCTGTGTGTGTCATTGACAATTATGTGAGTGTTGTGCACTTAACTTTATTTTCTCACAAACCCTACAAAATTTATTGCAAATATTTTTTATATAGCTCAGTGATGTTGAGAGCATATATGCTGGGTTACAGCAAACTCTAAATGTAGTTTGAGAAGGTTGGAAAACAGTCCTACTGTTAATGTGTTAGCTTGCTGTTGCCACACAACTGTTTTCATAGTGAGTGATGAATATGGGAATCTTAGCATTGCCCTTGTACAACTTATTTCTGAACCATTCCTCTTTCCACATAGAAGCAGAGATTGAATTGTTTATTGAAATAGCAGATTAGATGTAGGAGCCATAGGGGAAATCAAGAGAAAGGTGCACAGAGAGAGAACAAATTATGAAAATGTTCCTTTTCCTTAATCATTCTATAATTAATTTCTTATGCACTCTCAAGGGACTAGAAAGTAGGCCATGTGCCAGGCCACACAGAAGGTAGCCTTAGCACTTCTGTCACTGTCAGGACAACTTTGCATAAAAATCAGCTGTTGTGGTGTGGATAGCTGCACAAGCTCTGACCTCCAGCAGAGCCTGAGCTTTAACTGCAGCATCCAAGAGATGATTGACAAGGCTGCTTATATTAAGCTCTGATAGAGGTCAGCCTTTTACAGAAGTGATGAAATTACGACTTGTAATAGAGCACGTCCCTAGACTCATCTCTAAATTATCACTTTGCCTGCAGCAATGGCAACTAAACTTCTAGCAAAAAAAAATAGTTTACAGGTTCATATCTCCATCATTCTGTCCATATTATCAAAACCTCAAAATATGGTTCATATATTCATACTCATCTCGTAAGCCTGAATTTGTAATTTACCATTACCAGGAGAGCTGTAATGGAAGGAACTGAGGCGTCCATAGGAATTGTATCTTAATCCCACCAGCCCTTCTTTAAGAGCATTTGTTTCCCTAGAGAAGTTGAAAGTGTGTTTACCCGTATACACATGCATGAATAAGCATACGTAATGTCTATTCATGTGCGAACATGTGTGCATACTAGCACATGTATGTGTGTGCTTGTGCAAATGCGAACAGACCAGGTGGATATGTTATTCCTAACTATTTACCTTTTGAATTAACAGTATAAAAACCATGGAACTTCACATCAATGACATCATAGCTGTGAAGAGCAGACTCCTTGCCATCTTTTCTGTACCAGGTCCAACTTCTTTTGCCTTCCTTGCCTTGTCTCACGAACAAGGACAGAAAGAGCAACGCTTGCTAATTGTTTTGTTTGTAGCTAGGGAATGACTGGTAAACCTTCAATGCAAATTCCCTTTCAGAGAATCTCACTTGGGCCATTCTCACATGCTCGGTGTGGCTTCGTTCTTGTTTTAGAGGTAGGGAAGAACACAAAGAGGTCCAGCAACTTAACAGACCCTGCAATCCTCATAATGTTCCATGCTGCTATTCTGAGCAACATGGATTTGGAATGATACTGCGGAACTCAGTATCACAACTAGAAAGTCATTGTACGACCAAGGAACAGGGACGCTATTGTGTGGTTTTTAATATCTCATTGGTAAGTGAGTATTCTAGAACCATCGATAAACTATAGTACATATTTGACTTGTAGGTATCATATGAAAGGCAGCCAAAAACAAAACAAAACAAAACAAAACAAAACAAACTGTTTCTGTTCTCCTTATTAATAAAGGATAAAGAAAGAGCTTCATTCTTTGACCTCCAACTTGAGCAATAAGTCTACAAAATCAAGAACAGATGAAGATGGGAGCAAGAAAAGGAAATGGAAGACATTAGGGAAAGCAATAAAAACTTAAAGAGAATTAAATAAAAATATCTTTCACATAGGCTGAATGAACACATTCATCCTCAACCATGTGCTGCCATTCAGGACAGAAATCTTTTAGTTTCACTGGAGGCATATATTACCATGTCTGTAGGTGTGTAGGTTTATTCCTGGGTCTTTAGTTCAATTCCATTCCATTCCACCAGCCATTCTGTTTCTATGCCAGTACCATACAGTTTTTATTTCTGTTGCTCTAAAGTACAGCTTGCGATCAGGGATGGAGATACCTCCAGAATATTTTTTATTGTACAGGATTGTTTTAAATACTGTGGGATTTTTGTTATTTTCCATATGAAGTTAAGTATTATTATTTCAAGTTCTGTAAAGAGTTGTGTTAGTATTTTGATGGGAATTGCATTGAATCTGTAGATTACTTTTGGTAGGATAGTCAATTTTACTGTTGATTCCACCTATCCATGAGCATGAGAAATCTTTCCATGTTGATATATACATGTAGAAAAATGCAAGTAAATCCATGTTTATCACCCTGCAGTAAACTAAAGTCCAGGTGGATCACAGACCTCAACATAAAACCATACACACTAAATCTACCAGAAGAAAAAGTGGTGAATTTTTAGAATTTTTTTTCATTTTAAACCTTTATTTTTCATCTCACACATATGTTTCTTGGAATTTTTCTTTTAACCAAATCTTTTGTACTTGGTTTTCTTCCACGGTAATCTCAGTAGCTAAAACTTGTCCATTTTGACTGTTCTTTCATATTGTGTTGACATTTAAGAGTTTATCCATTGTCTACATGTAGAAAAATGCACATAGATCCATACTTATTACCCTGCACAAAACTGAAGTCCAAGTGGATCAAAGACCTCAACACAAAACCAGACACACTAATCCCGTTAGAAGAAAAAGTGGGGACACTGGCACAAGTGACAACTTCCTGAACAGAACACCAACAGCACAGGCTCTAAGACCAACAACTAATAGATGGGATCTGATGAAACTGAAAATCTTCTGTAAAGCAAAGAGTGCCATCTCCAGAACAAAATGACAGCCTACAGACTGGGAAAAGATCTTCACCACCACTACATCAGATAAAGAGCTAATATACAAAATCTAGAACTGAAGAAATTAAACTACAAAGCAAATAATCTGATTAAAAATGGGGTATAGAACTAACCATAGAATTCTCAACAAAAAGGTATTGAATGGCTGAGAAACAAAGAGGTCAAAGTGTCACTATTTGCAGATGATATGATAGTCTACATGACTGACCCCCAAAAATTCAACCAGAGAACTCCTCCAGCTAATAAACACCTCCAGCTAATAAACAGCTAATAAACACCTCCAGCTAATAAACAGCAGCAAAGTGGCAGGATACAAAATCAACTCAAAAAAATCAGAAGCCCTCCTGTACACCAAAGACAAAAGAGCTGAGAAAGAAATAAGCGAGACAACACCCTTCACAATAGCCACTAATAACATAAAGTACCTTGGGGTGACACCAACCAAGCAAGTGAAAGACCTGTTTGAGAAAAACTTCAAGTCTCTGAAGAAAGAAATTGAAGATCTCAGAAGATGGGAAGCTCTCCTGTGCTCATGGATTGGTAGGATTAACATTGTGAAAATGGCCATCCTACCAAAAGCAATCTACAGATTCAACGCAATTCCCATCAAAATACCAACTCAATGCTTTACAGACCTTGAAAAAAGATTCTCAGCTTCATATGGAGAAACAAAAAACCCAGAATCTCCAAAACGATCCTGTAAAACAACAAATCATTTGGAGGTATCTCCATTCCCGATCTCAAGCTGTACTACAGGGCAACAGTAATAAAAACTGCATGGTATTGGCATAGAAACAGAAAGGAGGATCAATGGAACTGCATAGAAGACCCAGAAATAAGCCCACACACCTATGAATACTCGGTATTTGACAAAGAAGCCAAAAACATACAATGAAAAAAAGATAGCATCTTCAACAAATGGTGCTGGTCCAACTGGATGTCTACATACAGAAAAATGAAAATAGATCCATATTTTTCACCCTGTAGAAAACTAAAGTTCAAGTGGATCAAAGACCTCAACATAAAACCAGATACTCTAAATCGGTTAGAAGAAAAAGTGGGTAAGACATTGGAACTCATTGGCACAGGAGACAACTTCCTGAACAGAACACCAACAGCACAGGCTCTAAGATCAACAATCAATAAATGGGACCTCATGAAACTGAAAAGCTTCTGTAAAGCAAAAGATACTGTTGTCAGAACAAAACCACAGCCTACAGACTGGGAAAAGATCTTCACCAACCCTTTATCTGACAGAGGGCTGATATCCAGAATATATTAAGAACTAAAGAACTTAAAAAGCAGCAAATCAAGCAATCTGATTAAAAAAAAATAATATTAGTTACAGTTTGTTAACTTTGTAATCCTGCTGTATCCCACTCCCTCTTTCCCTCCCAATCCCATCCTCCCACCCTCATCTTCTCCCTGCCCCTTTCCAAGTCCACTGATAGGGGAGAACCTCCTTCCCTTCCATCTGACACTGGCTTATCAGGTATCTTCAGGACTGGCTGCAAAGTCCTCCTCTGTGGCCTAGGAAGGCTGCTTCTCCCTGCGGGGGTCGGGGTGGAGCAGAGGTCAAAGAGCAGTCATTGAGTTCATGTCAGAAACAGTCCCTGTTCCCCTTATTAGGGTACCCACTTGGATACTGAGCTACCAAGGACTACATCTCAGCAGGGCTCTAGATTGCATCCATACATGGTCCTTGTTTGGAGAAACAGTCTCATAAAAGACCCCTGTGCCCAGAAATATTTGGTCCTTGTGGAACTCCTCTCCTCTCCAGGTCGTATTAACTCCTCCCCCCCCTTTTTTTTGGTTCCCTGCATTCTGCCGGAGGTTTGGTTATAAATCTTAATATCTGTTTTGATACACTGCTAGATAGTCTTTCAGAGGCTCTCTGTGGTAGGCTCCTGTCCTGTTACATTTTGCTCATACATCCAATGCACATCCCGTTTGTCTTTCTAAAGTGAGGATTGATCATTGTACCCTGGGTCCTCTTTCTTCTTTATCTGCTTTACCTGTACAGATTTTAATATGTTTATCATATCTTTTAGGATGATATAACTGAGTATATACCATGTGTGTTTCTGCTTTTGGGATACCTCACTCAGGATTATCATTTCTAGGACCCACCATTTGCCTGCAAATTTCATGATTTCCTCGTTTTTAATTGCTGAGTATATTCCCTTGTGTAAAAGTACCACAATTTCTGTATCCATTGCTCAACTGAGGGACATCTGGGTTGTTTCCAGGTCCTGGCCATTACAAATAAAGCTGGTCCAAACATGGTTGAGCAAATGCCCTTGTTGTGTACTTGAGCATCTTTTGGATATATGCCTAGGAGTGGTATAGCTGGATCTTGAGGAAGCACTATTCCTAGTTGTCTGAGAAAGTGCCAGATTGATTTCCAAAGTGGTTGTGCAAGTTTGCATTCCCACTAGCAATGGAAGAGGATTCTCCTTTCTCCACAACCTCTCCAGCAGGTGTTGTCACTTGAATTTTTGATCTTAGCCATTCTGGTGGGTGTAAGATGAAATCTAAGGGTTATTTTAATTTGCTTCTTTCTGATGGCTAATGAGGATGAGCATTTCTTTAAGTGTTTCTCTGCCATTCGATATTCCTCTACTGAGAATTCTCTATTTTTTAATCGGATTGCTTGATTTGCTGCTTTTTAACTTCTTGAGTTCTTTATATATTCTGGATATCAGCCCTCTGTCAGATGTAGGGTTGGCGAAGATCCTTTCCCAGTCTGTAGGCTGTCGTTTTGTTTTGATGACTATGTCCTTTGCTCTACAGAAACTTTTCAGCTTCATAAGGTCCCATTTATCAATTGTTGCTCTTAGAGCCTGTGCTGTTGGTGTTCTGTTCAAGAAGTTGTCTCCTGTGCCAAGGAGTTCCAATGTCTTACTCACTTTTTCTTCTAACCGATTTAGAGTATCTGGTTTTATTTTGATATCTTTGATCCACTTGAACTTTAGTTTTGTGCAGGGTGATAAATATGAATCTATTTTCATTTTTCTGCATGTAGACATCCAGTTTGAACAGCACCATTTGTTGAAGATGCTGTCTTTTTTCCACTGAATGGTTCTTGCTTCTTTGTCAAAAATCAAATATCCATAGGTATGTGGGTTTAATTTTGGATCTTCTATTTGGTTACATTGATCCACTATTCTATTTCTATGCCAATACCATGCTGTTTTTATTACTATTGCTCTGTAGTACAGTTTGAGATCAGGGATGGAGATGCTCCAGACGATCTGTTGTTGTACAGGATCATTTGGGAGATTCTGGGTTTTTTGTTTGTCTTGATAAAACAGGGTCAGATGAAAGGGGAGGAGGTCCTCCCCAATCAGTGGACTTGGAAAGGGGCAGGGAGGAGATGAGGAAGGGAGGGTGGGATTGGGAGGGAATAAGGGAGCGGGTTACAGCTGGGATACAGAATTAATAAAATGTAACTAATAATAAAAAATAAAATTAAATTAAAAAAGAGAAATGCTCAACATTCTTAGTTAACAGGGAAATGCAGATCAAAATGACTCTGAGATTCCATTTTATACCCAACAGAATAGCTAAGATCAAAAACTCAAGTGACAGTACTTGTTGACAAGGTTGTAGAGAAAGGGGAACCCTTCTCCAATGCTGGTAGGAATGTAAACTTGTTCAGTGACTTTGGAAATCAGTCTGGTGCTTTCTCTGACAACTAAGACTAGTGCAACCTCAAGATGCAGCTATAGTATTCCTGGGCCCATACAAGAAAGACATCTGCTCAACTATATTCATAGCGGCTTTATTCATAATAGTCAGAATCTGGAAACAATTTAGATGTCCCTCAAACAAAGAATGTATATGGAAATCGTGGTACATATACATAATGGAATATCACCCAGCTGTGAAAAACAAAGAAATCACGATACTTGCAAGCAATTGGATGCAACTAGAAACCATCATCCTGAGTGAGCAAACCCAGAACTATAAAGACATGCATGGTATATAGTTACTTATAGGTGTTTGTTAGCCATATAGTACATGATAACCAAACTATAGTCCACAGACCTATATATACCAGAAAGAGTTTAAGAGAAGGAGTAGGAAGGAAGCCTACCATAGATGTCCTCTGAAGAACTCCATCCAGCAGGATATCAAAGTAGATGCTAAAACTCTCAGCCAAATCTTGGGCAGAGTGCAGGGAGTCAAAGAGGAGATTTTGGGGTAGAAGGACCTGGAAGGGACAGGAGCTCCATAAGAGAACTATCAGAGTCAATAAATCTAGGCCCGGGGGTCATGGAGAGACTGATGCACCAACCTCAGACGATGCATGGATGCTAGACCATAGACCCTCCACCAGATATGGCCAATAAGCAGCTCAGATTCCATGTGGGTCCTATAAAGTGAAGCACGGGCTGTCTCTGACATGGACTCTGTTGCCTGCTCTTTGACCATTTCGCCTGGTGAAGTGGCTTTGCCAGGCCCCAGAGGAAGAAGATGTAGGCAGTACTAATGAGAGTTGATAGGCTGGGGTCAGATGGTAGGGCTGGAGACCTCCCCCTTTTCTGAGGACTAGGGGGAAGAGAGAGGGAGGGTGGGACTAGGATGAGATGAGGGACGGGCTACAATCAGGACGTGAAATGTAAAGTGAATAAATTATAAAAAAATGAAAAAATCCATGTCCTTCAGTGACGTGACTATCAGAGGTTCGTTTTATATTGAATGATGAACGATGTCAGATATCGTGTAGAAATAACATGGCTTTTGATCACAAGGAAGGGTGGTCTTCAGGTGATAGAGAGGAGAAACAGATTCGGGAAACAAGCTGAAGGGATATTTGGCACCTGGTGAATGATTGGCTATGAAAGCTGCATGGGACATTCATTTAGGCTGGCTTGTGGATATTCTGTATGTCGGGTTGAAATGAAAGAGATATGCCTAACACACAGAATATCCTGATATTTATGTCTTCTAACATTTAAGTGTTAGCAATTATTTTAAAACATTCTAACTTACTGTAACAAATCAGCTCAAAAATACCTTTGTATCACAGTTAGACCATATTTCTCTCTATCAGATTAAACTGGAGGAAAAACAGAGCTTGTGTGATGGAAGGAAATCTTTGAAATTCTTCAGGAAGTATGCAGTTCTAACACTACCCTGTTACACTACAACTGTAACATTTTTGTAAAAGTTTGTATGGAAATATTTGTGTCTGTGGAAGATGTATCTTATTTTGACAGTTTAGGGTAAAATGTTTCTTATTTTGGTGTGAATGGTTTTGTTTTTGTTATGTCTGTATGTTGTCTCTACAGAATATCAAATTTGGACAGAGAAAAATGAGAGACTGTACTGATCAGAAAGCACTCCACAGGTATAGCCAGACCACAAATTCAAAAGTATCAAGAGTCAGGGATGCTTTCTCTTGCATTAGATGGGAATTGACCTGGACAAGGCTCAGAAAGTGAGACTTTGGACCAGGCAATCTAAAATAGGATTGCTTTATCAAATGTTTCTCCTCAGGGAGCTATGCAGAAGAGGAAGCAGAAGAATTATTAGAGCTAGTGAGGATGGATGATATAAAAGGATACTGTTTCTTCCATACAGAACAGGACTGAAACATCAGCTCAACAAAACTCTAGCAACATGCACATGGCCTGCACAGGTTAAGAGGAGGTCCCAGTGCTGAGGGACAAGTAGATACAAGCTCCAAACCTAACTCAGAAGTTCTCTTCAAGTGTCAACATCTCACAAAGAAAAATAAATAAATAAACCTAAAAATAGAGAGAGAGATAGATAGATAGATAGATAGATAGATAGATAGATAGATAAAAGAAACAAAAAATTTGGCTTTTCTAATGCAGTCTCTCTGCTTATATGAACCACTCTTTGGGCTAGGCCATAGGCCTACCTAGGAGTAGGTAGTCAACATAAAAACAAACTCAATGGTATTTTTGTAGGTTTGTATCATACTGTGTTTTTCTGTTTGTTTTTGTCCTACTGTTCTTTTGCTTGTATATTGTGGTTTCTGATTTTGTGTTTTCATGTGTGTGTCTTTTGTATAAGTGTGTCTCTCTGTGTGGTTTCTAAAGGTAGAAGATGTGGGGTTGTGGGGGCTAAGAGTATCTGGGAGGAGTTGGGGAGGGGAGCTATGATTAAAATACATTGTATGAAAAATATTTTCAGTACGAAAGGAGGGTGAGAGGCCACCAATGATTCATTGTGTTTTCTCCTTATCTGTCTCCTGCCCCTGTTTCTCTTTTTCTTGTTCATTTGTGTGTATGTATGTGTGTGTGTATGTGTATCTAGTAGTCTCTCTAGTGGTTTTTAAATCCTGTCAACACAACACTATTAAAGTAGAGACATTGCCTCATCTCTGAATTTCTTTGGCTGTGCTGTTGGCCGGGCACTGATTTTTAATCTTGAGAATTTTAGGTTTAAGGACTTTGTTTGTATCACTTCCCTCTGCCACGTCACTATTCTGAATACTAATCATACTCACACCTGGGTAACAACTTCTGGTCAGATCATATTTTTAACTCTTACTCTTTATAGTTTAAATAAATATTTATCTGAATATAATTTAGGCCTTCAGTGTTGGTAAGAAAGTTTAGTTATGTAGTCTAGATTAGTCTTGACCTTTCTGCTTATCCCAGGCTATACTAAAATAACGTGACCCTCCAGCATTATCTCATCGTAATAGCAGGCAAGTATCACCATACCCATACTTTACCCATACTTAATTCAGAGAAACAAACAAACAAACAAACACAACAATGAAATGAAAACATTAGAATATTTTTTTTCATTTTAAACCTTTACTTTTCATACCACACACATATGTTTCTTGGAATTTTTCTTTTAACTAAAACTTTTGTAGTTGGTATTCCTCCACGGTGATCTCAGTAGCTAAAACTTGTCCATTTTGACTGTTCTTTCATATTGTGTTGACATTTAAGAGTTTATCCATTGTCTACATGTAGAAAAATGCACATAGATCCATACTTATCACCTTGCACAAAACTAAAGTCCAAGTTGATCAAAGACCTCAACATAAAACCAGAGACACTAAACCTGTTAGAAGAAAAAGTGGGGAAGAGTCTAGAACTTATTGGCACAGGAGACAACTTCCTGAACAGAACACCAACAGCACAGGCTCTAAGATCAACAATCAATAAATGGGACCTCATGAAACTGAAAAGCTTCTGTAAAGCAAAGGACACTGTCATCAGAACAAAACAACTGGCTACAGATTAGGAAAGTATCTTCACCACCCATATATCTGACAGAGGGCTAATATCCAAAATATAAAAAAACTCAAGAAGTTAAACATCAACAAATCAAGTAAATCCAATTAAAAATGGGGTACAGAGCTAAACAGAGAATTCTCAATAGAGGAATATTGAATGGCCAAAAAACACTTAAAGAAATGTTCAATGTCCTTAGTCATTAGGGAAATACAAATCAAAACAACCCTGAGATTTCAGCTTACACCCATCAGAATGGCTAAGATCAAAAACTCAAGTGACAACACATGCTGGAGAGGTTGTGGAGAAGGGGAACCCTCCTCCACTGCTGGTGGAAATGTAAAATTGTACAACCACTCTGGAAATCAATCTGGCGCTTTCTCAGATAATTAAGAATAGTGCTTCCTCAAGACCCAGCTATACCACTCGTAGGCATATATCCAAAAGATGCTCAAGTACAAAAAAAGGGCATTTGCTCAACCATGTTTGTAGCAGCTTTATTTGTAATATCCAGAAGCTGGAAACAACCCAGATGTCCCTCAGTTGAGGAATGGATACAGAAATTGTGGTACATCTACACAATGGCATATTTCTCCACAATAAAAAACAAGTATATCATGAAATCTTCAGGTAAATGGTGGGAACTGGAAAAGATCATCCTGAGTGAGGTATCCCAGAAGCAGAAAGACACACAGCGTATATACTCACTCATAAGTGGATATTAAACATATAATATAGGATAAACCTACTAAAATCTGTACACGTAAAGAAACTAATCTAGAAGAAGGACTCTGGCTAAAATGCTGAATTCCCATTCAGAAAGGCAAAGAGATGGACATCAGAAGGAGAAAACAGGGAACAGCACAGGAGCCTACCACAGAGGGCCTCTGAAAGGCTCTACCCTGCAGGGTATCAAAGCAGATGCTGAGACTTATGGCCAATCTTTGGGCAGAGTGCAGGGAATCTTCTGAAAGAAGTGGGAAATATTTAGACCTGGAGAGGACAGGAGCTCCACAAAGAGAGCAGCAGAACTAAAAAATCTGGGCACAGGGGAACAAGTTTCTTCTCTGAGACTGATACTCCAACCAAGGACCATTTGTGGAGATAACCTAGAACCCCTACATAGATGTAGCCCATGGCACTTTAGTGTCTAAGTGGGTTCCATAGTAATGGGAACAGGGACTGTCTCTGACATGAATGGATTGGCCTGCTCTTTGATCACCTCCCCTTGAGGGGGGAGCTGTTATATATATATATATATATACCTACATATGCTTTATGTCAGGTATCAAAGCAGTCTGTTATTTCTGAATTTGCCTAATGACTCTATGAATGTATTTTCAGATTTTAATAGACTGTTTAGTCATGTTTAAGCAGATTAAAAGACAATGAACTTTCTGCGATATATGCAAAAGTAGCAAATTTATGTTATTATAATGTATTTTTAAAAATATTTGCATATTTGGAATTCTGTGACCTTGAATACTGACTAAATTATGAATAACCTTACAAGTCATTTTGTATCTGTGTGACTCACATTGTATTAATGTGAGAAACAACAGCTAATTAAAGCTACAATTATTCTTTAATCTTATACTCATTTTTTGTTTGTTTACTTTGCCTGTAATAAAAGATCTAGAATGTCAGGGACTCTAAGTGATACAAAATAACTGTATGATAATTTGATTCTTCTTTTTGACAATAAAAAATTGAAACCTAATAGCAGCTGGTGAGGTGGCTTAATGGGTAGCAGCAGTTGTTTTTTTAGATATTAGCCATCATGGAACGCAGGAGCCTAATGCAGAGTCCATCTACTTCCCGGAAGCTGCAGTGCTATGGTGTGGGCAGAGGTGGCCCAACCAGCAGGAGTTTCTGGTACTGGGTGCGACATCACTTCCAAAACTACTTTCCTAATGTGTTGTCAATAATTCTGTTTAACCCGTCAGAGTCAGTTTTGTCTTTTTCAGCAGTACAGTATGTGAAATATTTAAGCAGTGCCCAGTCTTCTATAATAATAGGTTTCCGTTCAAGAACTCAGAAACCAGGAGTGACTTTTTGGTGTTGTACTCTTAGCAGCTAGGTCATCATATTGCAACATGAGCATGGCATGCATATCTGTTAAGAAATGCTTGCAAAATTATATTTCAGAAATAAAAGTCATCTAATATTTAGTTGTAAAATGAATCAATTGTGTATCGATTTTTTTTTTATTTGTGATAGGGACTTATGTGACCCAGTCTGATCTCAAACTTACTGTATAGCTGAAGCTGGTTTTAAAATCCTGATGCTCTTGCCTCAACCTATAGCTGAACTTATAGCTGTGTGTTAGAATACCTAATTGCTATCAAATTTTGGGTGGCATATTTTGATGGCCAAGGACATTTCTCAGCAGTTATCACTGAACTTTGACATACGTTTCAAGAGCCTAAGAGGAAAGTTTTTGGCTCTACTTTTAGCATAAAGGATTTACCAATAAAATTAGATGCTGAAAGGCAATCTATATTTCACTTAACTGCCTATAATTGACCCTGAGTTTGGACTAGAATTTCAGAAGCTGGGACACATAAATCAAATGTGTATGAAATCAGAGCTCAAAATTATGAGAAGTATATACTCATTGTTCTTGTTTGTTGTTGTTGTTTTCAGAATGGAGAATTAAAACAACATCCAAGAATTTGATTGCTGATCTTCCAAAAGAAAATGTATCTAGTCACACACTCAAGGCTTGCTCTTTTTTATTTCTTTTTTTTTATGTTGCCTACCAGTTTTATTTTTTTAATTCTTTATTAATTACACTTTATTCACTTTGTATCCCCCCTGTGGTTCCCTCCCTCCTCTTGTCCCAATCCCTCCCTTCCTCCACCCTCTGCATGCATGCCCCTCCCTAAGTCCACTGATAGGGGAGGTCTTCTTTTCCTTCCTTCTGATTGTAGTCAATTAGGTCTCCTCAGGAGTGGCCGCATTTTCTTCTTCTGTGGCCTGGGGGAAGGCTTGCTATTTTTACCTCTAGGATTTAACGCAAAATTACTAGCTAACTCACATATCATATTGTAGCGAGACAGTTATAGTATTCTAGGGTTTATTCCTACCAGCCCAAAGTGTTCTATAAATTTCTAGAGATTAAATCCTAACATGTCACTTCCGCTACTACAGTTCCTTCCCTGCCAGAAAGGACTTATTAATTTTTATTGTCTGCATTTCAACTTTAAAATGGATTTAGTACCCAGCATCTTTGCGGTCTCACTAAATCCAACACTGTTATTTTCCATGCTGAAAACTTTTGCAGAATGCAAACCCATCCTGCCTCACAAAGCTCTCCTAGGGTAGGCCACACTAACATTTGCAAATCTTAATTTTCAAGTCGAGGCCAGTACGTCTTGTAAGCCCTCATCTGATGTGTAGGTGTAGTGAGAATTTTGGAATTTTGGTTTCTTTAAAAACACAGAAATATTGTAAGAACATGTTTTCATTTTAATCCCAGATGTGGATATATAAGGCTGGTTCACAGCAGCTTCCTATGATTTGCCTCATGCTCTCACGTGGTGTTTGATTTTGTCAGTTTCAGATAGTTTATGCAATTGTGTGAAGTTTGAAAATTTTGAGGACTTTTCAGAAGGTATATAAATGCTAAGGTTTCAAGAGGTGGGATGGGTTGTTGGTTGGTTTTGATTAGTTGCAGTTTGTCATGCACAAAGAGGAAAGAACAACAAAAATAAATTAGATACTCTGAAGGTGAGTATCAAACTTGACCCAAGGATCTCGAATCCCTGAAGTAGTCTAACAATAATAATAATGTCAACCCCTTTGCAACCAGCAACTTCAGGGACCTCTTTAATTATTCTCTATCCATTTTTTTTTCTATCTTCTAGTGTTATGAGGTTGAAAGGGAAGAAGAAAAAGGGTGGAAAATGGTGGAAGAAATAAGAACCCAGAAAATAGCCAAAGTCAAGCTACATCTAGGTCTTGCTTAAGACGTTTCTCGGGGCTTTGTCCCCACCTTTGCTCGTGAACGTTCCTAGTGCTTTGCTCCATGAGTGGCATTGTTAGAGATTATCTAGCTTCCTCTGAGTAGATGGACAAACAGTGCCTGCTCTACTTTTTAATTTCGCACACCATCTAGTCTTAATCAATGCCATTATTGATTGTATCTGTTGATTGATCTCTAGATGTGATCTGAGTAGCCATGTTGTTCTCCCTGAAGAGCTGAAAAATGACACATGGATGCTCAGTGAACCACATTAGATTTTACAGTGGGAGACAAAATCCACTGTGCAATCCTGGCTGTTCTTGCATGTGGAAGAATTATGTTTTCACTCATTCTTTTTTTGTTTGTTTTTAAAAGATGTATTCATTTTTATTCATGCTTATTACATGAAACACAAGCCAGGACTTGTGATCTCAGTGTGTGGGAGATGGAGACAGGCAAACCTTTAAGGTTTCCTATCCAGAAAACAAATAGACACACACAGACACAGACACAGACAAACACACACACACATTTATTTTCAATTATGGGAAGAATATCTTACAAAAGACAAAAAAAAATGTATGGGAGGTATTTACTGCTGTGATTTGTGTCCCACAGAATAGGATGATGGCCCTGGAGCTGGGAGGAAAAATCAAACTGTATGGAGTTACAGCCAACAGGTCTACTGATAGGTCCTATATGGGAAACATAGGAACACTGAAATCAAAGCTGACTCACTCCCTAGGATATTTGAAATCTAGTCTATCAAATATGAAATTAAGGTATTTTTAAAGAGTGGATGTTCTCACGTTAATGACATTTCCAACAAATTAAGAGTTTCTCTGTATAAAAAGAGCAGTAGAAGTTACCTTGATAAAACTCAGTAGTACAAGGGTGTTAAGTTGTTTTAATTTGTAAAGTTAGTATTTTGAAGCTTCATGTGCTCAGGGCTGATCTTGAGCTGTTTTGTATGCAAGGATGACCATGAACTCACAATTTTTCTGCTTTTTGTTTTACACACATGTACCCTCCTCCCCAGGAGTATGCAGTACTGATGCTCAAAACCAAAGCTCATGTGTGGTAGACCAGCACTCTACCAATGAGCCATACTTCCTGCATTGCACTTCATTTGCCACAGAGTCCTCTAATCCTAGATTTGGCTGTCCTACAGTAATGCCCAAGAGTACTATGATAATTAGCTTTTTCATACCTATGATATAATGTCTAACAGTAACAACTTGAGGCAGATGTTTATCTTGGTTCCCAGTTCAAGTCCACAGTCTATCAGGGGCAGGAAAGTATGGAGGTCGGGTCAGCTTCCTTAGCTCCTCAGTCTAGCAGTGGATATAGAGCTTATAGTCATGTCAGGAAGCATAAATATTGGTTAGAAGAAAATATATTCAAGGAGTCACACAACTACTTATTTCTACTATGATAGCTTCATGTCCAAATGTTGTTGCAAGGGACCCAAGCAAGCATTATATGAGCAACACAATCCAAACACAGCCTTTGAAGAAGGGGCAGCCACCAGTCAGCTGTCATCCATGGGATTTTGTTGGGTCCCCCTGGAACATTATTAGACCCAGATGCCATTTTGTCCACGGTAAGATCCTTCTACAAAGGCTTGCCTCTAACCAGCTGTATGATCTTTTAAGGTGGGATGACCATGTGTCTCATTCTGAACTTCTATTCTGCTTTCTAAACATCTGTCTTTCCGCATTCCCATTTTCCTCCCTTCTTCCTGGCTGTGATCTCTGCACTCCTGCCCCATCCCCATCTACTTAATACCCGAGTCACAGTGTTCTCAAGTTGATCTGCTAAACTTGATTGATATCCTTTGAATCTTTACAACACAATAACTTTTTTATTTTAACGACTTTATCTGAGCCATTCAATTAAAGAGCCATTTCTATATTTTTGTTTAATTGACTACAAATACAGCAAAATTATTATTTGGCATAGCCCACTCAGCAAGATCATTCTGCACCTGTTTTCAATATTAGTTTGCCTTCTATCAGTTGGTGTCAATCAGCATCTTGTTTCACATTGCTCAAGTATAGTGTCTGCCTGTTATACCTAGTTTACACTCTTTGCAAGATACTTAAAATTTTCTTCCTCTCCCACATTAAACATGCTACCCAATATATCAGTATTAGCTGAATATCACTATAGGAGATCAAAACCTCCCACCGACAGGACTCACTTGGTCCTTATAAATATTAATTTCAAAAAGCCCTTAACTATTCGTGAAAGCTCTATTGAATTCTGTTGCATATTTCTTGTTTACTACTTCAACTTGCGGTTTCTTGGAAGGATCTAGCGTCATTCTCTAAAACACATTCTGGGCTGTTTGTATTTTCTGATACTTTGTACAGAAATAGTTTAAAATATCAATTTATTTCCTTCTCATCTTTCCACATATGCTTACTTTATTCTTTCCACAAATAATCCACATTCTTACACAAACACAGGTAGGTTGTACATGCTCATAACTGAAGTCAAAGTCTACATTTCTTCTTATTTACAAATAGAAATCATTTTCCTTTTCTCCTGAATGTTCAGCCTTCGTCTCTGTTTCTATGCCTCTCTGTCTTTCAGTGTCTTTATATCTTCTCCAACTTTCTTCCTTCCTGTCCCATTGGATTAGTCCCATCTACACACACACACATGCACACACTCACACACATGTATTGCAATATTAATAATATTAACATTCCCCCTTGACCTTATGTCCATTCTCTTCAATGGCCACATTTTATACTGTCATTTAATAATACCTTCATTTTTTAATGTTTTTTGATATATACTTCAGTTCAAATAGAATTATATCACATTCTTTTCTCCCTTTCCTTCCTCCGGTCCCTCCGATGTACCATCTCTCCAACCCCTCCTCTACTTCCTCTTCTCCTCTCATGGTGATAACTCTTTAACTATTTTCTTTGATTATTATTGGTATATATGTGTGTGTATGATGTGTGTGTGTGTGTGTGTATGGAATTTGTATGTTTATATATATATATATATGTTTGTATATATGTACAACATACTGAGTCTATTATTTTTGCTTGTGTGTATGTTTTTTTCTGTGCTGACTATAGTGCAGTCTTTTTCTTTCCTTTCTTTTTCTTTGTCTTTTTCTTTTCTTTTGCCTGTAATTCTTTGTCTAGGGGTGGGACCTTATGAAAATTTTCCTGTCCACATTACAGTCATTGTTCCACTCTTGTTCATACAAATGGTTTTTAGGTCACCAGTGATCTTAGCTTGTAAGAAATGTAGTACAGATTTTATTCCATGCAGCCTTTAAACATCTGCTAGAGCTATTATATTTCTTCTATGAAACACATTCTCTAACCACCTTCTGATATTCTACTCCACCTCCACTATTCTTTTCTGACCCTTGAATTCTCTAGTTCTCTTTGTCTATATTTTCCTCACCTGGCACCAGTTGGTTAGGCATCTTCTGTCCCTTTTCTGGGTGGCTTACTTTTGTTCATTGGTTTCTAAAACACTATTTATATAGTGATTAATTTTAAATTCTATTTCCAGTCTCTATCACTTGTGAGAGTTTCAAATGCCGTCTTAAAATTAACAAAGCTGCTTCGTTACACCCAGGTTCCCCCTCTTGTCACAAAATCTGTTCCTCCCTCATTTCCATTTCTCAACAAATGGGAGTTGGCTAGGCTAAAAGTCATCCTGATTTCATTTTCCTTTTCCACCTGCATCTTTTCACACACATTCAAACACTCGTTGAGTTCTCTGACATAACAGCACACAATCCAGCTCCATCTCAACCGTTCCAAGCCAGTCACGTCTGTGTATCAGCTGGCTAACAGCACCTGATTCTTCCACACCAACCCTTTCACCATACCTTTCTTCGCTTTCCAAAAAGAAGCCAAGATATTTTAAAATATGAATCACATCATACGTTTCCTGCTTCAGAACACGGGTAGAGCTTGCCATTGCCCTTAAATACTCTGCAGTGCTGTATCACATGGTATACAAGCGTGTGTCCTCTTCCTACTGCGTCCCCGCTCCCGATTCCCTTATCTCACATTTGGCCTTCTTCTACTGCAGCCATTCCACTTCCTTTGTCTCTAAATTATGATGCTCACTTCACATCTGAATTAATGTCTTGACCCTTTCAGTACCTCTATCAAGAACGATCTTCTGACGAATCATAAGCTGGGAGTATCTTCCCATCATGCCTCAATTTACATCCCTCTTTTCTAAGCCTCATAGGATGCTTCTGAAATGTTGCTACACGTGCTCCTGTTTGAACACTCGTTGCCCAGATGTTGATGTGATTTAGGGAGGATCTTGAACCTCCAGAGAGTAATTACTAGCTGTCAGAAGTAGGACACTGGGGACAGAATTTTGAATATTATATGTGCTTTCAGGCAGTTATCTCTACCTCCTGCTCTCTACTATATGAAGGAACTGCAACAAACACACACTCCCTTGGTCCTCATGCTGAGCTGCCCCACTTTACCTTCCCCAGCATGATAGACTCCCATTCCTCTGAAACCATGAGCTAAAATAAACCTTCCTCCCCATAACTTGTTTTTGCTATGTATTTTGTCACAGCAACGAAAAATGTATTTCCTATGCTAAACAATGCCTTTATAAACTACCCTGCACCCATGCCTATGCTTTAGAGAACTTCGTGGAAATGAATTTAGAAACTGTTTGGATGATATGGTGACATAGACATTAGGTCACTGCTTGCTTGCAAGCAGGGAGACCTGAGTTCAATTCCCCAGTACACATATTTAAAAAAATAAGGCAAGTGTGGGCTGATAAACCCAGCTCCTTTGAGATAAAGGGAGATATATGCCTGAGAATCACCAACCATTTGGCATAGATAAAATTAACAAGTCCTATGTCACTGAGAAACTCTATCTCATTAAAACAAGCTAGATCCTGCTGGAAGGATAACATCAAGTTATTGCCCAAACGTTCATCCCTCCACATAAGTGCACCTGTATACAACTGCACACACACACACACACACACACACACACACACACTGCATCTGATTGGATTACAATTAAAATTACACAGGTAAACAAAAATGGCAGCTGTCTCATAGGTAGCCATGGCTTACCACCTTAGATTATCTCCCTCTCACTCTAAGGCCTAGTCCTTGCATTTTGTCCAATATTTTCCCACCTGTATAGAGTACAAACAATCAATAATTCTTTTCCAGCTTTGGGATTTGAAATGGGATCTACTGGAGATTATTTTGATCCTTGTTCAAATATCTCAGCACCAAACAAAAGGATAAAGGACACATTTCAAAGTAGCTCTCATTTTGCCTGCCAGGAGAGGGTAGCAAGGGAGCTATAACCAGAAAGAGCCAAGGCAGTACCTCACCTGTCTGCCAAGCCATTTACTTTTACATTTCTCAGGGCAGCAGGCATTAGGTGGGTCAGTGGCGCTCTCCGCAGCTGGCACTATTTCTTCCATTTGGAGCCAGCTGCAGGGGCAATGCTCTGACATATTTAAACATGGCAATGGGAGTTAGAAGGCAATCATGGCAGGGCTGTCCCATGGAATGGACTTGTGAATGAATACAGGGAGAATTATGAGCTCAATTGGTGTTCAGCCAAGGATGGGCCATGTATTGGCATTGGATCTGGCTTCTGGTGGTATAAACAAAAGAGAATTAGTGACATTCCTGCAAGGAAGCCTGCCCTATCCATCTCGACAGAATTTTCCTTCTCTGGAGAGAATGTTGTGGATGGTTCTTTCATAACGTTCTTGCTCCAACCAGTTATTTTGTAAACACCTTAAAAACATTCCCATATTTCCGTGGCATCCTGCATGTTGATGTTGTTATAAATTTCACTTTATTCGTTTTGGTAATTGCAATGGAAAGTAAAAATGAGATAAAATATGTGAACCTCCTGGCTAGGAAGATGGGTTACTTGAGGACTTGCGTTCAATCCCTAGAAGCAGGTAAAAAGTCATGCATTGCGGCATGAATTTGAAATCCCAGTGCTGGAGAAGCAGATCCACGGTACTCGCTGCTAGGCCAGCTAGGCTGAGTTCCAGAAAAAAAAAAAGATGGATGACTTTTGAGGAATGAAACCCAAAATTGGCCTTGGGCTCTCATCAAGTGCCTGTACATAAGCTACCTGCCTATACACTGACACCACTAAGTAAACTCTGGTGGCTATCTTCAACATTGCACCAGTCAGTATTTCACTGTGCTAACAAAATGCCTAATAGAAACTACATGAAAGAGTAGCTCATGGCTACTGGAGTTTCAGTCATCTTCCATTGATGTCATCATTGCCTTCCTCTGATGGGAAGGACACCTTAGCACAGAAATAGGCAAAGAGAGGCACAGACCTGTGCACAGAGATACAGAGACAGGGAGATAAATGAATCTGAAAAAAAAGCACTAAACAATAATATCATGAACTTTAAGAGCTTCAACTATAAAATGCTTGAAGTAGTGAATATTCTTCACAAAATGACAAGTTATCCTTGACTCATGCCCAGGAGATGTGTGCCAGGTTTTTATTTACTCTGCTATTTTGTACATTGCTGTAAATCACTTAAGAAGCAAAGATGGGCTTCTGATTCTTTCAGATCATAGACAGTGATATTCATTGTACTTCATGTGGTTTCCCTAATAAGTGGATCGAGGTTGTCCCCCACGTGGAATGTCTTGCCTGCTTTTGGATACCTTTCCCCTAACTAAGCATCCTTGTCTGGCCTCAGTAGAAGAGGATGTATTCTGTTGTGCTGGGTGGGCTTGTAGGGCAGGGGCTACCCTTTCCTGAAGAGAAGGTGAGGGGGGAAGAAAAACGAGTAGTAGGAGGATGGGGCCAGGTGGAGAGAATGGAGGGGGCTGCAATTGGGATGTAAAATGAAAAAAATGCATAAATAGCCCATGTACTGTGGATAGTACCTTTTTCTGTTTAAATCAATAGATTTCACATAACTTACTTGATGACTGGAGTGTGATTTACCCATTAATTTGACTAAAAGACATTCTTGATCAGATGCAACTTTAGATATTTTTAAGTTTTAGAGACTGGGGTTTGGAAAGATGGCTCGGTGTTTAAGTTGGTGCTGTTTGCAGAGGGCTTGCATTCAAACCCAAGCATCCACACAGGGTAGCTCATAACTGCCTGAAGCTCAAGCTTCAGAGAATCTGAAGAGCCTCTTCTGGACTCCATGTGCCACTGCCTTCGTGTGCACATAGACACAAACAGAAACTCCATTACTACAAATAAAAACAAGTCTTAAAATGTTTACATAGTTGGCTCGATCATCTCTGTTTTTAGTCTCTGGAGTAAAATGTTCCCCCAAAACATTGGCCACCTCTAAAACATCGTGCATTATAAGAGATGACACATTTAAGATTTACTAAATATATTTAACATCAAACTCAGGTGAAAGCCAATGAAATATACTTTCAGAAAACAATAAAGAAGTGACTTCTTTTACTAAGACTCACTTTCAAAGCATTGCACATTCCGGGGAGGAATTTATACAGAGTTACACAAACCACCCCTAAAAACAAGCAGCAACAAGTACAACAATAACATTTTACCACCAAATGATGTAGTTTTTGACTAATCATTTATGCTAATGAGTTTTGGTAATTGCAATGTGCCCATAAACTCAACTTATCAGGAAGCAGTGGGCTTCTGCCTTGCATTACCTTCAGACATTAGATTCTTATTTCCGTAACCGTTATATTAAATTCCAATCTATCTTCAGATCATGATGGAAAGTGATAATCTCCAAATTGCTACATTTTTCTTTCCACTTGAGTAAACTAATTAAAAGGATTCCACTTCTGCATTGTCTGTAAATGCCCAGAGGAATACAAGAAAACACTGAGGGAGCGATTGGCATGCCTAACTATTTGCAGAGATAGTGATCAGCACACAGTTTTGTTTGTAAGTAGTATACTGACAGTATGGACATGCTCCACCTTTTCATATTTCTCTGGTCTGTTACCTAGGATCCTCTTCCCTCCCCTGTGCAAATGTTTCATGAGTGAGTCACACCCCTAAGTCCATTTTGTCGTTTACCAAGAAAACATAGTAGAAATTACATTTAACTCCATATAGAGGAACCAGGATGGCTACTGGCCTGTAGCAAAGCTGACCATGGGGACTTGTTGGCTATATAACAAGTTAAATCATGGAACTTCTTTTAGCTCTCTGTTATCAGTAAGAAAGAAATCATTGAAACTGCTAGTGGAGAAGTTTATGACAAATCTAATTCTGTTCATTTATCTCAGGAAAGAGGAAAAATGTCATTGCAGGTGGTTTCCTTCTTGAGGCCATTTTAGTTGAGCTTGATGACCATAAAATTAGTGTAGAATAGAAACTGGTGATCAGAATAATTATTAACATGAATTTAAGAAACTGACAAAGAAAATTCACATTTTAGAATGAGGCCATTTGTCCCTAATGCAGACAGGGAAAGATGAGCATGGTGTGCTTGATGTAACAGATAAATACTGCACTATGCATCCCTGAAAATGATTGGCTGTGCCTAGGAAGAATCAATCGCATGAAACACTGAACAATCAACATGAACGTATCCTTGTTGCCTCCACCATAGTCGTAGAAATAACTTTGAAAAAAATCAGCTATTTGGGTTAAAGAAAATGAAAATACTGTCCCATATCTTGTATCTTGTGCTTGACACATTTACGCCTACTTTTATTTATTGCTAATGAAACATGTACTTTGAATTTCTTTAACAATATTACCTCTCTACATATCTGCAAATGTGTTTTGGAATTCATTGATTTTGAAGCCATTCTTTCTCTCTGACTTAAACTATATAATTCAAGAGACTTGTCAGCTTACATGTGTGTTCCTGAATGTATGCATATATACCTCATGCATACAATGCTCAAGTCCAGAAAGCAGTTTCATATACTCTACAGCCATATATGTGACTGTGAGCTACCTGACAAGGGTCCATAGAGCCAATCCTGGAATATATGGAAGATTAGCTAATTCTCTTAACATGTAAGCCCCAAAACGTACCCCACAGAAGGAAATACATAAGAACAAATTATAAATTACTCAGAAATACAGACCACTATCTGGAATTAGTTTCCTGGTTACTGTATCCTCAAATGTAGGATATTGAATCAGTTTCAATAATTACTGGCAGCTGTAGTATCTCAACTCACACACTCCTGCCTCCCTGTCACCACAAGGTTATAAATGTTGAGAGTCACACAGACTGGAATATCAAAACACTCCATCTAGTATTTTTATTAATATTATTCAAAGGAAAGTAAATATAGCTCCAAAAACTAAAGTATCTTTTTTCCCATAGCAATGAGGAGATGTCTCTGTGGCTAAACGGTTTCTCATATAAACATGAGATCCTGAGTTTGAATTCCAAAACCTATTGAAAAACCAAGCATAGTGGCAGGTAACTGCAATACCCACTTTGGAAGGGTAGAGGAAGTCAGATGCCTAAACCTGCCAGCCAGCTTTTTGGAAGCTCCAGTTTCATTTAGATAGCCTTCCTCACAAACCAAGATTGTGAAGTTAAGAAGACAGTCTACATCAACCTATTGCCCCCCCCACACACAAAAAAACAAAACATTTTTAAAGTGAAATTACAGACATTATTTTCTGCACACATGATCAATTTTTCCATCAATAACTAATTCCATCTGAAGTTTTAGCATCTCACAGCTATGACAGTGAACTTGCCCTACTCTGTCTGATTTAGGCCATTACACTAGGGGCAATGAATTATACAGAGCAACCAATAGAATAATTTTTCAATCAACTGGTTATGGAAGGTTTATACTTTTCTGTGATCATATGTCTTATTCATCCGCTTCTTTGGACCAAAGAATATATTGTTTATTTGCATCTTTCAGTACATATTAATACTGATGACCTAGTAACTTTTGGGCATTTTAGTACAATGGTACGGGAATTCAACCCAATGTGAGAGCAAACTGAGGACAACCGAGAACATCTTCTTTTCTCTTGAAAAATCCATCCATCTATCTATCTATCTATCTATCTATCTATCTATCTATCTATCTATCTATCTATCTATCTATCTA
>NW_026596240.1:9561304-9580412 GCF_907164565.1 Psammomys obesus | reverse complement strand
CTATCTATCTATCTATCTATCTATCTATCTATCTATCTATCTATCTACTGTAGGAGTGTGTTTGTTTGTGTGAACACTGTACCATGGTGTGTTTGTAGTGAGGACAGGATGATCAGTTCTTTCCTCTATGATATGGGTCCAAGAAACTGAACCAGGAAATCAGGTTTAGCAGCAAGTTTCTAAACCAATTAATCATACTTTTTGAGTCATTTTACTAGCTGGGTATCCATTTGTTATTTTTATTTTTTAGGTATAGCAGCATCTCTTAGCACACATCTCTTTAGAAGTCAGAAAAATATTCTAGATAACACTGTTAACACTCCCATGCAAGGACAATTCTACCCAAGTACCTTCTAAACCATCCGGCAAGGTGGGGTCATCAAGTATGATTGCTGTCTTCCTCTCAGTTTTGGGAAAACTGCAATTTGGATCTCAAGTTTACACACTGGAACTGCAGGGAGAACCAATCAGAGAGAAGTCTCTGTCAAACTCAACCAGCCAAGTTTCCCAAAGGAATATTTTTCCTTTGTCTAAGTTGTGAATTGGTCCAGACACTTGCAAAGTCTTCAATCACAGAAGAATCACTGGGGCTTAACATCCTGCCACGGTAGTTCAATAGCAATCAGAATTGAGAATCTCTAAGAGTCCAGGCTTGTCTTCACACTTTCTGGTGGAGCCCTGTCTTTCTCTGGGGTCACAACTAATAAGATAATGATACTCCTGGGTTTGAGCAAGGCGACTACAAAAAGAAATGTAGCATAGTGAAATTCAATACTCAACATAAAGAAAATGAATGAATGAATGAATGAATGAATGAATGAATAAGTGAGTGAATGAATGGATGAATGAATGAATGAACAAGTAAGTAATAAACAAACAGGTGACAGGAAATATCTTAAGAGCTCCCTTCTTGGTGTTTAGGCTGCTGCAGTCACAGATAATGTGCTACTCACAAGACAACCCTTTCAAACGGAAACTAAAAGGTCTTGCCTTGCCTTGAGTAGCAATCAACTTGAGGAAAAGTAAAATCAAATACTGCCTACCTGTACAGAAATCAATACAAACATGTTTAGGATTTTGAGACAAGTGTAACAGTTTTTGTTTAAAAATATTTTCAAAGAGTAATCTAACTCTTTTTCCCTCTCTCATTCTTTCTCTCTGTCTCTGTCTGTCTCTTTGTCTGTCTGTCTGTCTCTCTTTCTGTGGGATGTCTGTCCCTGTATCTATGCATAAAGCGTTGATGAATAAGGCCAGTCAGATTAATAAAGGAAGACTGGGAAAAATAGGATGGGTCTGAGGTAGGAAAAACAAAGGAACCAAACAATTAGAATTGTTTTCATTATCTGTGGTGGACTCATTGTTAGCTTCTTGGGCCACTTAGTGACTACAGGGAATTTGTTTTTGTATGACAAAGTGGTTACATAACACATCTATATATTTGACATCTTAGTATTAAGCACAGATACAAATGTTCGTTTTAAGCAGTTAAGTCAAGGTTTCCTACATGCTCATAACTAAGGGATTTATAGTGGCATAGACTTGTCAATGTTTCCACAGAAGAGTGTGGGGATCTTCTGGCTATTAATGGCACAAAATTTATGTTATACTTCAGGATAACCCACTAGAGAATGAGAAATGTTATGTTTATAAATAATAGATCATTATGTTTTCATGATTCTGAAATGGTTGTGTTTATCCACAGGCATTGTCACTTTCATCCTATTTCAACCCTGTCAAAACAACTGGAATAGTAAGTAACATACAGAATATAGAAATGTCCTAACACTTGTGCTGCAGGAGTACTGTAAGGATGTGATATCCTGCTTCTGGCACTGGTCACCATATCCTGCTCTACTCATAATTTAGGTGGTGGTATTGGGTATACAGTGATAAAAATATTGCCATTGTGCCATTAGGAAACAGGTATTTTTTTTTTTGTTTGCTAGGACATAATGGTTGATAATAATTTTTGAGCAAATTAATTAGCTAATGAATATAGAGGTATACATATGATAATATAATATAGTATAAAATAAAAAAATAAACATAATGAATAGAATAACATAATGAATATTTACTGGTTTACAGAAAGATAAAATAATAACTCAATGCTATATATATTATTTTACTCAAAATACTCAGCATATTTTATTGCTGCAAATATTCAAGTAAAAAATTCTTAATAGATATGCTAATTATTTTCATGGTAAGTTTAAAAAACAAAACAAGGGATTATTTCCCAGTTCCAGAGCATGTGTGCAATTCAAAAGTTCCAATTTCACTCACAGTACTGAAGGGGCTTCTGTCAAACACAACCTGGTCTTGGATATGTTGGTTATTCAGAAGCCAATTTAGGGACTATACCAAAACAGCCTCTCATTTTCTTTTTGTTGCTGCAAAAACCGCTGTGATTATAAGCAACTTCGAGGAGGAAGGAGCTTCTACAGTTTACTGTTGAGGGAAATCAAGGCAGGAAATCAGTCAGGAAGTTGAAGCAGAAGCCATGGAGGAACACTGTGGGATCGCCTGCTCATGCTTAGGAAGCTTTCTTACATAGACCCAAACCATCTGCCTAGGAATGGTGCAATCTACAGTGGGCTGGGCCTTCCTGCCTGAGTTGACAGCCCTTCACGGATATGTTCACAGGAAGTGTGACTGAGGCAAACTCTCGACTCTCAGTTGAGACTCCCTTCTCATGTGACTCTAGGTTGTGTCAAGTTGACAGTTATAGCTATGAGAACAGGCAACCTATGTTAAATATCTAGCCATTCCTTGGGGTCACTGTTTCTCAATAAATATTCGTTAGGTCACCTGTATTAGTGTCACCTTAGATACTTATCACAAAACCTTCTATTAAGGGACACAAAATAAGAAATTCTGAACTGAGCAATCAAAATGTGCTTTTTAGCAAGTTAGCCAGGTGTTTCTTCTATAGACTAATGATGGAAAAGTCAGCTCTTTAAAAAATTCTATCCTAACAAACAGATGCTGTACAAAAAGATAGCTCATGAAATCATTAATATCATAGAGCCAAATCAATTCTCATCCCTACTTCCCATGAGAGCTAACACAGTAGGGGAAATGTGGAATATATCACTGTCATCATCTCAGAAACCATATTCCTCATTATTCTCTGTAGCTCCACAAAGCAATAGAATGTGTTGATAGTTGTTCAGCTGCCAGAGATACATAATCTTTATAAAGACTGAGATTAATTACAGTATCCGCATAAGGTACAGTATATCTATCAAAGCTATGCCTTGCAGAAACGGCAGGTGCTCAGAAAATATTTGATTCATGAGTGAAGGGAACCTTCTTTTTACAGCATGTGAGTCATTTAACCACAAATTGAACAAAATGTGCATCTTGAGAGAATGTGTGAAATGAGAATTGATTATATCCACGAGGACTTCAATTCACACAACTTTCCCCCAAAGCTTGCATGTTTTCCCTGTGAAGAAAAGGACATTTAAAACTTTCACCACTGTGAGGATTGTTTATTCTTACAAAAACATTCACATCTTAAAAGCACACATAGAAGCGCAGAGATGGCTCAGGGGCAATGGGCATTGGTATGCAAGGAGCTGAAATCAAGTGTATAGATTCCCTGCAAAAACAGCATCAAGTGTGAGGGCAGGTACCCGCAATCCCAGTGTTGGGTAAATGGAGACAGGAGAACCCGCTGTGAGTTTACTGACTAGCTGGCCTTGCTGAAAAGGCATGTAGCATTCAGTAAAATACCCAGTTCCTGCAGTCTGCCCAGAGTCTGGTTCTGAGTCTCAGCATCTACTGCCATCCCCTGTTGGTGGAGCCTTTTGGAGGACATCTGTGGTAGGCTCCATCCTGTTTCCTCTCTTCCACCACTCTTGCGTCTATCCTGTTTGCCGTTCTGAATGATATTTAAGCATCCTCCCTAGGGTCCTTCTTGTTGTTTAGCTTCTTTAGGTCTGTAGATTTTTAGTATGGTTATCCTATAATATATGGCTAATATCTGATTATAAGTGAGTATATACCATGCATGTCTTCCTGGTTCTGGGTTACCTCACTCTTCGCCCCCTGGTGAAGCAGCCTTGCCAAGCCACAGAGAAAGAAGATCCATGAAGTCCTGATGAGACTTGATGAGCTAGGGTCAGGTGGCAGAGGAAGAGAACTCTCCCTTTCAGTGGCCTTGGGGAAGAAGATAGGGGAATGAGGAGGGGTGGAGGGAGGGGGCCGCAATCAGAATATAAAATTAATTTAAAATTAATTAATTAATTAAAAAATAAAACTTGAAGCTTTCATAATGCTCATCTCAAAAAAAATGTTATCATTTAAAAAATGACTTCCTAAAGCGCATAAAATTGCGGTCTACCAAGTGCTCACCCCTAAATAGGACATCTACCCACTTTCCCTAACCCAGACTTTGTGAACATTACAGAATTGTAGCTAAATATATAAAACCTGAAGGACTGGGAAGGGTGCTTTGAAATGCTGGCTTTTGGACAGGGTTTGCCTGTTTCCCACACAAGCTTAATGCAGATGCAATCACCTGCACAAAATTAAGTCAAGATTAGTTAACATTGCTGTAGGCAGGAACAATTGACCTCAGACTATTACTAACTGGAAACAGGAAGGATATAAAAGAGGACAGAGAGATGTGTCAGGATTGAGAAGGAGTTGGGAGACTCTATGATCAATATGAATTGTTTACATATTTAAAATGCCAAAGAACAAGTAAAAGATAATCTGCTAAATATATGACCTGTGTGTGCGCCCATCGGGGGCAAGTCCATCTGCACACACATGCATAAACAACACACAACTAAACATTCAAGGATGCCCTCTTTAACCCTTGCAGTTTCTCTCACCGTTGTGCATGTATGGTGGTGATGGGAGTGAAGAAAGTTTGCCATCACAACGTTACAGAAAGGGTCACCTATATTTTCCTTACCCCCTTGAATAACTTTCAACCCATCACCACGTTTGCTTTTATCACAGATTTTTACCTCTCCGTATTCTTTGGAACACATGTTTTTAACTTCATAGGTTTTAACTTCATTGGTGTGCTTTTTTGGATTTATACATTTAAGCAAATTTTTTTCTAGTTTTCATGTACATGGTGCGTCTGGTCTCTGCACTGACTAGAATGGTATTTCAGAACAATGCGTAGAGGCAGCTGGCACCAAAGGCTGTGTGAGAAACAGCAGTCTTCTCAGGCACAGTGTGGGCTATCTTTGCCTCACACTTCTATTTTGCTTGGTGACTGTAGTCCATTCACAGAGCATAAAACTTGTCTAACTCTGGCCCTAAGCAACCATGACTCCTTTTATGTGGAGAGAACATCTTTGTTTTAGAGAAAAACAACAAGATTTTAACTATGGGATACATTTCTTAGAAACAATGGTATTAAATTCAGATCAGCTCTCCTCAGAGTTTCAATTCTGAACAAAGCTTATCAGAGAGTGGCAGATGGGGACAGTAAAGGCTGTGAAATTTAATTGGATGGAAGTAAAATAGAACTCTGCTTGTACAGTCTTCTGATTTTTAAAAGATCCCAAATTAATTAACTCAGGGGAGTCTGAGCTAACAGGGCCTTTGTTACAACTGAGCAAGAAATATAAATTCATAAGACTGTCCTACAGCTGAATATCCATATTTTGAAATTTATAACCTCAGAGATGAAATTAGTGGTCTGGGCAAAAAATACCTTAATATAATAGGTGAAAGAAGCTGATGCAGTTCTCTTATCACAGAAAGATCTCTATCTTTTCTGTCTAGTATTTATTCATTTCTTTTTCTAGTGTGATTTTTCTTTTTGTGTGTATAGACAAGAAGGCATTTTTTTTTAAGACAGAGTCTCTCATTAAATTATGGAACCTGCCAAGCAGGTTATGCTGTCTGACTAATGAAGCTAAGAACCACATTGTCTTCCCCGCAGGAACTGGATTTCAAGAGTGAATCACCACATCTAACTTCTCATGCAAGCTCCAGAAATTAAACTCAGGTCCTCAGTCTTACAAAGCCAGCACTTTAGAATCTGGCCTATCTCCCTAACCTACTGTTCATTAAAGGAAAGATCTCTGTGTGTCTGTATGTGTGTGTGTGTTGCTTACCTGTATGTGTGTGTACAATGTCTATGTGTACATGCCTATACGCTGTAGATGTCTTAAGAGGAAGTCAGGTTGCCTGATGCTGGAGTTATGGATGGTTGGAAGCCACCGGTATAGTGCTAGGAACCATACCTGAGTGCTCTTAAGTGCTGACTGTTCAATTTTAAAACATTTTTTTTTATTGTATGGTGTCACTAACATTTAAATGATAACATCTTGTTTGCGATTATTAGTTTTTCTTATTGAGAATGAACAATTCAGATCGGTAATAGTCAAACATAAAAAGTTTTCTTTAGTCATTTTATAATTTATAAACATCTGTCTCCAATATAGTATGTGTTGCTATTATAAAGGATATCTATAGATTCTAGCAACATCCTCTTTCTGCTTCTTAACTCTTTATTGTTACAAAAATTGTCCATCAAATTTTACATGCTGGCATTTTAAATTAAACAGGAATATCCCCCAGCCCTCACTTCGTGGTTCAGGAGAGGAGCAGAAAACAAAGGACTCTGTCTGTTCCTCATGACTATGTTACTCAATAGTCAGCAGTTTGAAGTTGAAGGTTTTCAGGACTGTAATCTCAGACCTTGGAAGGTAGAGACAAGAAAATCAGGAGTTCAAAGTCATCCTCTGCCACATGATCTAGTGTGAAGCTAGTCTTGGACACATGATACATGAAGCCAGTCTGGTAAATATTCTGTTTGACAAAACAACAGACCATAAGTGAAAAAGAATGCTTGCTTTGCACTGAAGAGTCTTATAAGTGGCAAAAAGTCTCAGTACTCATAAGGCAGGGTCCAAGCTATGTCATCTATACTGCATAGAATTCAGAAAGGAGAAAAGTCAAGGACTGCTTCTGTGGGTTCTTAACAACAGTAATTACCAGTCACGACAACTCAAGCTCTCTAGGTATTTTAATATCCCTTTAAGGCCTGTGACTGCCTTGATTAAATACCTATTGTAGACAGGTTAAGAAAGCACACAAATTTGTTAGCACATATTTGAGATATTTGAGTGTATAGAGGCACGCGTGAACATATACTTTCATTTTTAACCAATTGGACAGTGAGGAATATCTTTTAAATATATGATATGTGTGAAAAAATTAGCCATTTGTCCTTGAGGCTGAGTGTAACTAATTTGACAATCGACTTTGACATAATTTTAAACAATGTGTTATACTAAAATTTATCAAATGTCGGGGAAATGTGACAAAAACACACTGAGTTTTAATACTAAAAACGGTAAATAAATAAATACACAAATAAATAAACTATGGGTTAAGAAAAAGTCCTTTCAGGTGCCATAAAATCATTGTGTCAACTCTGAAATAATGTTTTGATTAAATGTCAGAAATTATTTATTGATTTGTCTTTTTCTGCCTATTCCTGCTTACTTTTAAGTTGCTATCAAAACTACTTCCTTTGTTCTCATTGCCTGCCATGGTGGCATAAATGCCAAACCAGACAGATCTGTGCTTAAGTGTTGTGTTTTTAATTTCATTTCTTTTTCCTTGCTTTTGTTAAAATTGCCCCTGGTATTGTCAACCTCCACCATGAGAGGCGCTCCCAGTAGTTGTGGTATCTGCTGTACACACCCCTCCTGTCAGTTATTCTCGGGCATAACAGCTGAATGGCTTGATAACTGCGGGGAGGGAGGCCTTCATTAAAGCTACACTAATGATCTCTGTATTTCACTATCACCAGTAGTTTTCTTATTGTTCCATTTGCATCCTTGTGTGACAAATATTTAATGTCCACCGTGAACACAGCACTCAGCTGTGCTCATAGGAAGCATAAACACTTAGAAGCTTTATTTATAGAGACTGAAAAATGCATCATATGCATATCTTGTCCACAGGAAGTGCAAGGTCCAGTAAACTAGGGCTTCTGATATGCTACGAAATCCATGTATTCTTGAAATGTCTTCAGATTAACCTACATTTTCTTTTAATACTGAGGCATCTGTTCACTAATTCCTCACTGGTCAAGAATAAAATGCTTGGTACAAAGTGTTCTGAGTCCATGTTAAGAGCTCTTAAGCCAGTCTTGTGGAGTAATCATTTTGTCTGCAGTGGTCTGGATGGTTCCACAGAATCCCTGGTTCCTTCCTACTTCCCCTCTGCTTCCGACCTTTTGTCTTACCACTTGATACCCATCCTGTACTGGTCCTGCCTTTAGGATTCAAAGAGAATTTTTTTTGTCTTTCTTGTGAACATTAAAGCACACATGAAAGAAGACATCTTACAAAGGCCTCACCTGATCTTTCTATGCCACAGAAATGCAGACACTGGGCCTGGCTGCCTCATTTGTTCTGGCAGGTAAAATAAGCCTGGGTCTCTCAGTAAGAGTGTCAGAGCTGTGTCTATGGGTACTCAGGTCAACGCAGAGACTGTACTGCAGCCTTACCTGCTTTTAATGTTATTTTAACGTGTGTGCATGTGCAAGTATGCTATCCTATGCTAGCACATGTAGATAACAAAGTTTGGTGGTACAATCTCTTCTATGTCTCTCTCTACCTTAGTTTTTGAGATAAGGTCATGCTCTGAACCCGTTATCACTATTTCTGCCAGGCTTGCTACAGAGGCAGCTGCCGGATTCCTCTTGTCACTCTTTCTCTAGTACTGCGGTTATGGTAGCATTCTGCTGGTCATGCTTTTACATGGACTCTGGGGATCAGAAATCATGTCCTCACACTTGCACAGCAAGCAGCATGCACTTTGGGACATCTCCCAGGTCTTTGGCTGCTTTTGCTTTAGAAAAAGGGGCAAAACAGAGTTAGGAGGACTATGCAAGGGGGAAGGCTTGGTTGGACTTACACAGTTAGGCTACAGCTGTAAGCTCTCATATTTGCACACTGTGCCCAAGCAGAAGAAGCCGCGAGGGTTTGCCTCTGAGAGCCTGGCCAGCAAGCACATCATGGCTCAACACAGAAGCGCCTTTATTTCACAGAAAGCAACTAATAAACTCCCACAACAGAAGCCTGTTTGATGGAAAGAGACAGAGAGAATGTGTCAGGGCAGGGAAAAAAATTACAAAGAATTCAAACTGATATTTAGTAATAGAGAACTAATGTACTGAAAAAATAAGCTTTCTGCTAACTGTAAAGACATAGCCAAGAAGGAGAGGGAATTAGTGCCAGGTTAATACATAAATCAAAATTTTGCAATTATGCAAATGAGAAAGGCAAAGACTTTATTTCATTTCCATCTGATTCCAGAATAAAGGCTCTAATTTTGATGAATATATGAAATGATTTTAAGAAAGTGAGATGATGAATTGCAGCAAACTGGAGATATCAATCTTCTTCTTAGAAAGGAAGATGATTAAATTTTATACATGCATATAATATATGTATTTAAACCATGTATATGAATACTTATGCTGCTATAAATACATTCCAAATTATACTTTATGTATTTATAACACAACATTCTTTGTTTTAAAAACACCTTGTGCTCTTCATGATATTTTCTGCACAACTTGAAGTAGAGAAGTTTAAGTTGCTTAGTAGCTCACTTAAAATATGGTGAAGCCTAGGATGGAGAGATGGTTCAGTGGTAAAGGTCACTTCTGTTCTTGTACCAGACTGGACCTCATATCCCAGCAGTCACATCTCACAGTAGTCAGTAACAACAGCCTCAGGGTCCTTTATGCCTTCTTTGGGCACTTGCACAAAGGCCTCTCTCACGTACACCCACACAGGCACAGAGGTCCCATACACTCACACATATACATGCACACGCACACTAAAAAACAAAAAATAACTCTTGAAAAATACAGTGCAGTTAATCCCATTAAATGTGTGGTTTTTTAATTAAATTTTTATTTTTATATTAATTACAGTTTATTCACTTTCTATCCCAGCTCTAACCCTGTTCCTCATTCCCTCCTAATCCCACCTTCCCTCCTTCATCTCCTCCTGTTCCCCTCCCCAAGTCCACTGATAGGGGAGGTTCCACTCCCCTTCCATCTGACCCTAGCCTTTCAGGTCTCATCGGGATTGGCTGCACTGTCTTCCTCTGTGACCTGGCAAGGCTGCTCCCCCCTCAGGGGGAGGTGGTCAGAGAGCCAGCCACTGTAAAACACAATACATTGCTTTGACAAGTGTAGTTAGGTCATACGGTACAAGAGGTCAAGGTTACTCAGGATTTACATTAGCTTTAAGGCTTAGTTTCTAAAAAATGATAGATAGACTCTCTACAGATGTGGAAAGTCGCATGTGGTGGTTGAAGGCAAAAGCACTTTTAAATGCACAATATAAGGCAATGGGCATGTGGGTTTGGTATGCAACTCATGACCACTTGTTGTATGTCCTTTGATGGTAAAAATAATCCATTTCCTTCAAGATTATCTAACTTTTCTCTTCAGAGCTAAGGACTGAGAGCTATGCTTCCTGGCTGTTGGCATAAGGAAAAACAGATGGGTGGGTGGTAAGAATTTTGGAAGGCAAAGAAGTTGAGGCCAAATACGTTGAAAATCACAGAAAACACAGACAAAATTGTACAAAGCAAGTGTTTGAAAGCAGGAGATACTTCGGGAAAAAAAGGAGGCTTAAGAATGCATTTTTAGAATAGCTAAAACAATAACTTTTAAAACGATGTGTGGTGTTTTACAAGATTAAGCTATATGCTGGGCAAAATGGTGACTTGTGTAAGAGGACTGATTTGAGTTAGGCAACCAAAGGATGCTTTGGGCTCACCTCACGCTGCTGCTGGCAGCCAATGAAGCAACATCCCAGCTTTACAGGTGAGTCCCCTCACAACTAACTTGTTAAGATTCTTTCCTTTCCTTTTCTCTTGGAACCTATCTTTTAAATAATGCCGAGAAAACACCCAGAAACCTGTGACTGTTGAACAAGTACTATCCTCTATGTTACATCTCTAACCTTGGTTATTTGTTTATTTATACATATAATGCTTATTATTTTAAGATGGTTCCCAATATATTTGCCAGGCTGGCCTTGAACATGGCAGTGTCCGTGCTTTACCAAAATCTCTTATTCTTGGAAATAAAGGTACACACCACCAGATCCTCCTTGTCAATTATTAAATCATATTTGTCTTAAGATTTCTTCTTTGTTGTTAGAGAATGTAAAATACAGGCTGTGGTCTAAAAAACAAAATGAGATTTTTTTTAAAAATAATTCTCTGTGATATCTGAATAATATCATGGGAATTGACTCAAAAACCTATGGACTCCAGGAACATTTGATGGGAGTCTATGCCGAGAAAACAGACATTAGCAAAATACTTAGACCCAAAGCTGGATACTGATTCCTATGTAGGACTCACTCTCAGGGACTCTCTTCTGAGAACTTATGCTCTGCTTCCCCTCTACTCTCTTGGCTTTCATCATCTTCCATCTGCTGCTGACGTCTGATACATGTTTACATAATGTATAGTTCTGTAGTTCCCAGACTTTTCCTCCAAATATATTACACACTTATCTCTCTTTTTAAATGTAATCCTATTTGCCAACTTTCAGAGAAGCCTCATGGGGTTTCTGTCATTTACTTGATTTCTATAAGTTGTTCAGTATCTACTAATCCTGTGAAATGTATCGATATAGCTCAAACATGACCACTCCTGACCACACGGTTACACTGTATGAAAAATCATAAAAAACGAGGAGTCTAGAAGAACTTAAATGGATAATTTAATTTTTAGCAAACTTCCACATATTCTTTGCAAATGTCACATGGTTTGCTTTCACCATGGCTTGTTACCATTCATCCTCACATAGCCCTAATGGACTGACCTGTCATTGCATTTTCTAATATCACAGGCCCTGCACCTTTTCCACTTCTCTGTAGCCTCTTTCTTCACAATCTCATATCACCCCTCTTCAGCCTGCCTCTCCTCAAATAAGCTCATTATAACACCTCTAGTCATCTAAGCATGTCATATTCCAGCTGGTTGTCATTTCTGGTAAATATCCACTTGATAGTATCTTCCAATCTCTAGAGCTATTATACTGTGGTGGTGTTTGATCTCCACCGTATGACACACTTGTCACAGAAGCAGCAGTCTCTAGCCCCTTACCTGATTCGGTCATTTCTGTGATTATTTTCACCTAGGGTGTGTTACACAAACACAAACACGCACATGCACATGTACCCACAAACACATACTATATTATAACTATGATTAAACTCAAGTTTTTCTCACTCATAAAAACTCCTTAATGTTAAATTTAGATTACTTACTCTTGATTTTTCCTGGCACTCAGGTAGGTTACTTAGAACTCTGAAAAATCAATAGCACCCAAGAAGCAGTTCACAGTTGAAAATATTGCTAAATGGCTTTGTCTTCATATTTTAGCTATTCTACAGTGAAAAGGCGTCCTTTTCATGGTCTGTTTTGTAATATTCGCTTTTGCATTTTCCTGGTAATTGTGCTGTTGATAACAGCTTTCAATTGTAATGTCCCTAACTTCAAGAAGGTTGTGGTATGCCTTACAAAGAAAATATGAGTGTGGAATGAGCTTTCCTCAGGCATGAACTGTGAGCTCTGAGCCAAGTGCTAGCCAAAGAACTGGCTTTACACAGATGAGCATGTGAATTGCAGTGATAAACACACACTGATCAGCAAAAGTTGAATTAGCTGTGGCTTCCAAGAACACTCTGTAGTTTATCGTAGAAGCAGTAGCTGAGAATGTACTAATTCCACACGCATCACGAGTCCATAGCACATACACAGTGAATAATGAGATTCAGCTGTGTTTGTGTGTGTCTTCTATATCTCTTTGTTATGTTTTTTTGTCATAACATAATGCAAAGCATCATCCATAAAAGTTCCTCCCTGGCGAGAAAGATGTTTCAGCTGGTAAGCTGCTCATGTACAAGCATCAGGACCTGAGTTTAGAACCTCAGCACCAGTGTGCAAAGCTGAGCACAGCACTGTACCCTGTAATAAGGGGGAAGGAGAGGCATATACAGGAGGATCTTAGAAGCAAGTGCTTCTAACTGACATGGGTGGTGAGTTCTAATTTACAGATGAACCCATCTTCAAAAGGAGATGGAGAGTGATGGAGGAAGACAGTTGATGTAATCTGCTCTCCTCACACTTGGTCACTGTTTAATTTCCTCAGTGCTAAAGCATGCTCTTGGTAAAGCACCCATTGCAGCGATGTAAATACATTATCATGGCTTTCATTTTGCCTACTGACATAAGCAGATGCTGAGGTCTCCTTACACCAATTCTACTGGTGGGAAACAGGACAAGGTTTGAGGTTGCTAACCATCTCCATTTATTCATCCTAAAGCTAATGGATAGCTTTATGCCAGCTAAACTGAGGAAAGCACTTATTAATTAATTAATAAGTGAAGTAACAAGCCAACTTCAGCTATATCTAATGCTAACCTGAATTCACCCTTCATTCATATGGCCATCTTAGGACATACAGGTTTATTATTGTTGTGGTCATAAGATACAATTTTAGTATTTCTATTTTAGGGGTCAGATTGATGACTTAGGCTAAGAACCGGCACTGCACCTGCAAATGACCTGAATAATTTTCAGTTACAGCCAATTTGGTTGGGTCACAGTCACCTTTAACTCCAGCTCCACGGAATGTTCTTTCTCTAGAGTCCACGGGCGTTTGCATTCAAATGCGCATGCATCACCTCACACACACTCAAATACACAGCTAAAGAGCAGTAAGGTAAATTGTTAAATTCCACACTCTGTTACCGTGCGTGTGTGATGGCTGTGCCTCGGTGCGCAGGTCACGGTGCACATGTGCAGGCCACAGCACAATTTCATGGAGCCGGTTCTCTCCGTACACCTTTCAACTCCCGTCTTCGGTTTGTCGGCAACTTCCTCTGCCTTCGTTATTATTGTTGTTGTTGTTGCTTAAGTAAAATGCAAAGTATATTCATGCAAAAATTAGGATCTCCCAAAAGGAGCCAGCAGATATAGATGGTAGATGGAGGAGACAGAATCACAGAGAATTTAATGAAGTCTCAGGATGCATTTGTCTGCATTTCAGAGAACAGTGCTTTAAACACATCTTTTCATCTACTTTTTCATATAATCATATGAATCAGGAAACACTAGGTATATAAAAGCAATCTGAGAGTGACTAAATATTGGGTCATATTAAAATGATGAGTAACTCGAGTAAACTTTATGCAGTGTTGATCATATCCTCTGATGTTTGAAATACTTGTTTATTAAGGAATTTGTAATGAGGAATGTTGTGGATGAATTTTCTTATTGTTACCATAAGTAGCCATGTAGAACCCAAACGCGCATGCACACACACACACACACACACACACACACACACACACACATATACAGAGAGAGAGAGAGAGAGAGAGAGAGAGAGAGAGAGAGAGAGAGATGAGCATCTGCAGGACATTAACACTGCATTTTCTTGGGCTAAAGGGATTGATTTTATGTACAGTGCTCACTGACAGCTCGATCAGCCTTTTCCTTTTGTTTATGTTACTTCTTTCCTCTTTCTAGAAAATGAGTAGGACGGGTGTATGAGTAAAATCAAATAAAGAAAGGACATTGACCTGGTGGCAGCTGGACCACTGTGACAGAGAGCCTTGTACTTCAACCTTGAGATCTCCCCCTCATGAGTCCAGCAAAGCTGTCACTTCGACTTAATTGTTTCTTTGGGGAGTAAGAGCTGATTGTAACTCATGATTTGTGTTGATTTTCAATAAAGTTACTGCCAGGGGTATTTAAGCAAAAACATCTGCCTGACAGTTTTATTGGCACCAAAGTATGCAACCGTAATAAAAAAGAAAAGAAGAAAGAAAAAAAAGAAAAAGAAAAAGAAAGAAAAGTACAGTTATCGTCTATGGAAAGTCCTCTTTTTATTTGGTGAATGGATATTTGAGCTGTGGACCAGCCATTCCAAGTGGGGCTGTGAAAAATCCACACACAACATAACACAGCATAACAATAAGGACAGTAAACCCATTTACTCAATTATGTGTTCCTTGCCTTATTTGTTGATTTATTTGTCAATACTATTTGTTGAAATAGTGTTTTCTTGTTTTTATTTCTAGGCCAAGTCTAAAGAAGAACCAGCCATACTGTTTATGTTTTGTTGTTTGTTTTAACTGAGCAAAATTACTTAAAAATTAACACAGTAAGGAAGATTTCTACTACAAAGAAAAACAGACAGAGAGAGGGGAAAGCGGAGGTAAGAATGATGAGCCAAAAGAGGATGAGAGCAATGGAAGAAAATAAGACATTTAAGTAGATTTTAAAAGATATTTGAGGTTTTAGATATGTAATTTTTTATATTAAAATGTTAGACATTTTTGGTTTTGTTGACATGTAAATACTCACAGCTTTCTGAGTGAGTCAAATTGTCTGTTCAAAAGATTTATTATAAATAAAGTAGCCACAGAAACCCATTTCAGGGAGAACTCAATAGATCAGGTACAGCAATATCAAGACTAAGCTTGCCTCAGAATCAATATAATAGTATGAATTAGAACAAGAAATGTCAAAATTAAGTCAGATTAATAGAATTATTCAAACTTTAAATCACCCTTGAAACAATCTGAGTACTGAATTCTGAAGAAATACTATGAACACTTCATTGTCCTTCTTCATTTTATAATGAATACATACTTAACATTTGTAAACATGAAGCTTTGAGGATCAAGTTTCCAGCTAATCATTTTCTAGGGCTGGGGCAATGGAGACCTCTGACTAACTCAGATTTTTGAGGTCAGCAATTCTTTCCAATTGCTCTCATAAAATAGCATGTCAGTGTTATAAAGAAATGTTAAAATAATAACTAATATTTTATAATATGAATTCATTCTTTTTTACTAGTCTATTGACCAGCAAGTGGCCTCCAAGCATGACGCATAGAATTTTGCTTACAGACATAATGAAATGTTTGTATTCTACTTTTATATTTATTTATTTGTTTGTTTGTTTGCTTATCTATTGTGTATTTGTGTGTGTACATGTCTGCAGGTACACATGTCTCCAGGCCCCTCCAAAAGAAGAAGTATAAGAAGTTCTTAATTTATGAAAACATTCCCAGTTTCTACTTATTTCTTCAGAACATATTCAAGTCATTTGATTTGAATATGTGTGTGTCTGCAGCATGTGTGTTTATATAAATGTTTGTATATAATCATGGGTTAATCTGTCTATAGATTTTTCCATTTCACAACACATGATTTTCTATCACATTATCACCATCAAAATTTTTCTCAAGATGTAACTATGCAAAGACAAGTATCTTTTATTTTATTAGCTTATTTTATTTCCTTACAGAGAAACAGTGACCATTTTTTAGTATAATCATAGTAAAGTTTTAACAAAAGTAATGGATAGGAAACTTCCCAGAGACTCATACTCCAACCAAGGATTATTCATGGAGATAACGTAGAACCCTGACAATGCAGCCACTTCTGATGAGAACTGATAGACTAAGATCAGAAAGAAGGAGAGGAGGACCTCCTCTATCAGTGGACTTGGGGAGGGGCATGCATGCAGAAAGGAGGGGAGGGTTGGACCAGGAGGGGAGGATGGAGGGGCTTATGGGGGGATACAAAATGAATAAAGTGTAATTAATAAAAGTTAAAAAAAAAGTAATGGACTCTTTATTTAAATGGTTAAAAGAAACGGTGTCCAGGGAATTTTTGTACAGATGGAAAAGACTTATAGATTACCGGAGCTAATGAATAAACTCCTGAAGCAGAGGAATCACCTTCATCTCATTTGTTATGCGGGGTTATATGTCCTCCAAAAGATGAGCCTACTTTTGAGGCTTTGGAAACTACATCTGCTGAAGGAAGTGGGTGCTCAGGAGTGAGTCTTATCCTTGGTTACTTCTTGGCTTTCTGTGCTCCCCATCCACCATAAGATGAACAACCCCTGCCACCCTCTCACAGAACCATGGTACTATGTCACTTCAGGCTCTGAATTAGAACCAAGAGGCCAAGGAACAAACTTTCCAATACTATGAGACAGAAAAGTTTTCCTCTGCTAAGCTGTCTCCGTCACGCATTAGGTCAAAGTAACAGGAGGTCTCATTAATATGGTAGACGTCATTTTATTGTTTACCCTCCAATATCTTCTCCAGATAACGCCATCTACATATCTACTAGTTGTAAATGGGCTTAGTGTTCCCACAGATCCATTCAGGAAGGAAATTCTTATTGCTAAATGACATGAGGCTAATATTGAACCACTTTACCGAGGGTCCCTTAATCACTAACTAACTGACAGGGCACTTTTCTTAAATGCTCCCAAAAATATGTGAAAAATCAACTTAAAGATAACTACATAGAGTCTTTGGTAATGGAACAATGGAGGCTGGGAAAATGGTTAAGTTCCTAATAGGACTTGTGCAAACATAGAGACCTGTAAACCCCCATGTGAAAGACTGGCCTGGCCTTAGTCAGTAGACGGTTGACGCTTGCTGCATAGTGGTCATAGCCACCAATGGCAATTTGATGGTTCAGAGAGGGTCCTTGTTTTGGAGGGAGGTGGCGAATGAGCGATACCCAACATCCTCTTCTGGTCTGCACAAGCACATGCACCTCCACACCCAAGTGTACACATCATACACATGGACACACACATTTAAGAAATGAAGACTAAAAAACTAAATACACAAAATAAAACATAAATATGTAGGTAGAATTACATGCAGCAAGAGCCATAAACTGAGTTTAATAGGAAACACACACACACACACACACACACACACAAATTTTAAATGAGCATTATTTTTAAGCATTATTGCAAAAGAAGAAAGGAAATTCAAAAAGCACTATGAAAAAAACTTATAACATGGAAATACTGGAAGCTACTAATTTTAGTTAAAATTATACTCAATTAAAGTTTTTAATTAAAGATTGCTTTTACATTGTTGTACATAATCTCTCCAAATAATATTTCAGCAGAATGTTTCTGATTGTCAGGCTAAAGCTGTTTGTCAAATATCAGTTATATTATCTATTTATTTCTTGAGAATTTATAGTCTAACTGAAAAATCTAATGCAGGTTGTTTTTGTCAGGAAATAAAATAACAGGCTTTTTTTTTTTAAATGGTGAATTCATAGCTAATTTATTCTATTCCCTACTAGGTAGATAATGATTTCTCTTCAGAAATGTAATATATACATATTTTATATATTGTATAATTATAAACTATATATGTATATATATTCATATGTATGTACATTGTGTGTGTTTTTGTAAATTCATGAGAATATAATGCATCTTTTCGTCTGCCTGTATGTTTATGTACATGTATACATGTGTGGCAGTCATAGGACAGCCTTGGGTGCCATTCCTCAGGTGCCTTCTACCTTTGTTTTATGAAGACAAATTCTCTTAGTGGCCTAGAGCTCACAAAGTAGGCAAAACCAGCTGGTCCATTAAGCCTCGAGCATATTTTGTTTCAACTGGAATTTTAAGTGCCATCATTTTTATTTTCATGTTTATGTTTATTTTGGCATGAGTTCTAGGTATCAGTCTCAGGGCCTTGTGCTTGAAAGATGAGTAGGTTACTGAATGAGCTTTGTTGCCGGTCCTTAATGTTAGAACACGCGATAAAATGAGTACTTAAGAGAATTTCTCCCTCTCTATTCTCCCTCATGTGTAATACATGTATTATTGGACACATACATATGATCAAATGGAGAACAAACACTGAGCTTTGCAAGGTGTGTTACTAGGCATTTCAGAGTTTTTCTAACATGGGAAGGGGTCACGGGGTCATTAGTAGGAGATACAAAGAGAGCCAGAGTGCAGACCACGTAATGAGTCATTGGCCTGCTGTGAAACTCTAGAAGATTCTCACAGAGATCCAACTGAGGATTCAAGGGAATAAATTTAAGAAACTGATAGAGAACAAAAGTACAAGATGAAGTGCTCCTGAAAAATTCTGATACAGGGAAGTTCATTCCCAGAACACCACCAATGTGCTTTTTTCTTTTTTTCTTTCTTTCTTTCTTTCTTTCTTTCTTTCTTTCTTTCTTTCTTTCTTTCTTTCTTTCTTTCTTTCTTTCTTTCTTTC